>NC_051128.1:11402465-11622655 GCF_014839805.1 Manduca sexta
TTTAATTGTTTTGCCTTATATTAAAGTCTCAGCGCTCTTCACTGACTATGCTAATCACTAAGACATTCAAAATTATACCTTACAATACTTATTAATTGGTCTGAATATCTTTCAAACTAGAGTAAGGTCTTGTACTATTAACCAACTTAAAAAAACGAGGTTACTGAATTCGTATTTTTTATTCTGATCACTCAACGATACTGATATCAGTGTTTAGACAAATCGACTTTATAGCAATTTTATGTATGTGAAATCCGCCATATCTTATTCCAAAGATATCTCGTGGTCGTGGTGCGTCAGAGATAATCCTAGAGATCGTCACTAACATTATTATTTTTGCCGCTGTACTAATATATAGATTTGCATGCTGTGGTCTCCTATAATTGAAGAGGCACGTCACATTGTTATTTGTACAAATACTACGACATTGTATTTATTATATACCGTGTATCCTTTGTTGGAGGTTCTGACATAAATAAATAAACATAAGGTCTATTTTTTTAAAGTCATGTTTGAAATATATTGTAGTTATTATGTAGTTGAGCGAATTTTCGATAGGATATAAAATACCCATACTTTTTTTGTTTTCTATTAGTGTTGATTATAGGAAGCAATGGCGAAACGTTCAAATAACCAAATTTCTGCCGGCTTCACTTTACAATTATGTAGTTGTATATATAAGTCAAATTTATGTAGAATCTAATTATCATTAGATCGATTTGTAGATCGCATTCATGCATATTAGTACCTATATGTTTTGTAGGGAGCCCTTTCGGAAAATTTCATCTTTTTGTCATGGAAGGTGCATTGGATACGGCCTCTGATGTCTCATGGTGACAATTTACAAGTAAAAATAGTGTTTACTATCAGGTCACTTACTCATCGCATCATTAGTGTACGGAACATACAAGAATTTAACTTGTATGTGACTTACAAAACCTTTTAGTTTCGTGAAAAACGTCACAATTATCAAATGTCCTTAAATTCGTGCAGCCGGTTCTGTTTCTAATGTATACGTTCTTAATTTATAATATCTTGTGTTATCAAATAGTTTAGTGTATTAAAAAAAAAAGATGAAACCAACATCGAATTTTACTAAAGTTTTTTATAATAAAAATCCGAAAATAAATTATATTTCCATGTCTAAAATTCGCATAAACTTAGGAAATAATTATAAAAATCTCGTTAATTATTGTATTTACGCACTTTCTATACATAAATGTATTTAAAGGGCGGACTTAATACCGAAGGCATTCTCTACCAGTCAACCAGTTAATTATATTCTATCTCAACCACCAAAACGGATAGATTTTTTAGTTTGCCTAATCTAATATATAATATTGTGCTAGTATTGTAATATTAATGTTATTCGCAAAAGGGTAAGATACAAACTTACATAAATGTATCAAGACTTTTAGTCCCGAAACGTGACAAAAGATATTCGCTGCGTGGGTTTAAATAATGCAGAACTTGGATACCAATATTAATGTTAGGATGATAAATGAAAATGTTGCGAATTTTGATTCTTCTTAATAAATATTTGTAATCATTATTCACTTTTAGTGTTTTGGTATTTTGAGTTAATTATTTGATTAAAGTACTAAGTCGAAATATAGGAATTAAGTTTTCGATAAAACATGTTTATAGTGCATTACGCGAGCGTGTTTTAGTCCTATAATATGATATTTCGAATTGTATATCGACTAAAGATTCAAATCTCATAACTTTTTTCAATCTAAATGTACATGATCAAACGTAAGCTAATCTATAATCAAATCCAGCCAAACATCACATAAGTACCTTAACAAATTCACCTAAAACAATGATTCAACGGAACTGCACACATATTACCACGAATAAATGAAATAATCTACAATACTGACATCAAATAAGCATCTCTAAAACCGTACCAGGAAAAAATCCGCGTAATTCAAAACAGCCCGATTCTCCCAACATTTAGGTTGAAATATAAGATTCTTGCATAAGAAAACGGAAGGGAGAACCACCCTCAGTATCTCCGTTTTTAGTATTTTAGTAAGTTCGGGGGGGAAATTACCCCCGGCCCCCTGGGGGAGCAAGATGTTGATGTTTCTTAGTTTTATATTACTGCCGTACTTTATTACTTATTTGTGTTAGTGTGCTGGTATTTTATTCGTTCGCGTGTGGGGGTGGGAGGGCGTTTAGTTGCTTTATGCAGATGTCGGTTCCGCGTGTTTTTAGTTTAGACGTGTTTTGATTTGATTTTGGTTGTATGAATTTATAGGATTTTGTAATGATTTTGGAAGATTCCGTTTGGAGTTGCGAGAAAAACTAGTATATAGTATCATATGGAAATGTGAAACTAAGGTTCGGGTTGAATCTCGGCATCTAGCGACTTTTTGACTTATATTGACAGTCACATGATACAAAATGGCTTGAAAAAACTGACAATTGTAAACAAATAGCAATTAAATTTTAATTAAGTGGTAAAAAAATCAACAATTAGTTGATTAGTGGACAGATGTTTCAAATTATTTTATGCAATTTATACGTTTAAATTATACAATTTGGTGTGTAATTATTGTTTGTTTCAAAAAGGAAACATTAAGTCATTATTAAAGATTACATCTTTAATACTAAAGAGTTTTTCATAACGATTCGATGTAGGAAGTCTATGTGGCAGATCAAAGAACGCATTTATAATCAGAATAATTTGATTACATTATTTTTTTATTTGTTAATTAACACACTATCTCTACAGCAACGTATGAAGGCGGATTTATTGCCGAAGGCATCCTCTACCAGTCAACCTTTAGGTGATGAAGAGATGAAACAATATATTAATTTTAAATCAATAGAGTTTACCGAGTTAAAATTGGATAGACCCTTTAATATAATGGTAAAGGACAAGAGGTAAGTTTCCATCTCGTAATTATCACAAAATAGAAAACAGGTTTTTTTTAATAAAAATATCAATGTCGTTAAATATGGTATTTGCGTAAAGTAGTTCACGTCTGTACCACGAGATGTCGCCATTAATTTTAATTGATGTGAAAAATATCACCGTTTTTAAAGTTATTTGGTAAATACTCGAGAAACGAGACTTTATGGAAAAACTAGTGGTCGAAGAACAGGTGGAAAGAAAAAGATCTAGAGGCTGTTGTCCTGTTCGCTGGACTTGGACTGGTTTGATCTAAACGGCAACACAGTCCTCCATGGCATAGTGTACACGCAACGCTACTAGCCGACAAAATGGAGAAGAATTAACAGCCCTGGGAATATCGCCATAAAGACTGATGACGGCAACAACTTTAATTTTCACGATAACCTCTCTCAACACACCCAAGAATGCCTAGCTAAGAGGACTAAAAATTCATATAGGAGGCAAATAAGCAAATAAAATTCCACACGGCTGGAATTTGGTTTATCTATCAGTGAATACGTTTAAATAATGTACGAATAAACAAAAACTTGCTTTATAGCTGCGTAGAGTTGACATAGGAACGAGCAAAGCATTTGATGGTTATCGGCACGCATGCCCCAAATTAGTCAACGATAGCATAGCAAACATATTTCTTTCACAACTAATGGGAACTCAGAATATCAATCCAAAAGTCGCTGTCTCTACAAATTAATATTACAATTTCTGCAGACGACCTTATTTCTGTCATCCAAATACCAAACTAAAGGATCCAGGTGATGTAGAGCTACCGAGGAAGTCACTCCATCAATTTATATATTTCAGAAGACCATGACCTTTATCAACCTTTTATTACAACACCAACACGCGTATACATGCGAGTACTCAATGAAACGCAACTATGAATGACAAACCAGCCCGTCATGCCGATGTATGAAAAAAATAAAAAAAAACGCCGACACCCACGCGCATAAAAAAAGTAAACTGGAAAAAATGGTGGCCGAGTATTTTTTAAATCGTTCTTTATTTGCCTTTACGTGCAACTAGTGAAAGCGAGAGTGTTTGAAAAAAATACGTCACTAGTTCTATCGGACGGGGCGGGGGAAAAAAAGGAAAAAAATCGGCCAAGCGCGAACCGTCACGTGGCACGGGTTCTGTATATTTACTCAATAAAACATTTGATTGACTATTTGTAAGTCTACCGGTGGTTCTATGAGCAAAGACTTTTTCACACAGTTTTATTAGATAAAATAGGTAAGCATTAAAGAAGACTATTTGATAATTCTTCCTTCAGTTACATGGCTAGTCAATAAGATAGATTTAAGAACCATTAGCAAACATAAAAGTTGTACAACTCACTTGTATTAAATAATATATTTAACATCCTCTATTATATTATACTGTTGTACTACTTAGCACGGGCCTCTTCTACTACTGAGAAGGAATAGGACTTAGTCCAACACAGGCTAGTGCGGATTGGCAGACTTCCATACGCACTTGTCTTAACCAACTCGGCAATCTTCCGAAAATTATTTAAACCTTCAATTGAACCCTACATTTTTCACAGCCTAAATGCGCTATTAAGTCAACTTGGGCCTTATGTAAAAGACCGTAGAGTTTCGTCTTGAAAATACACTTTAAAACCATAACAATTTTCCCACGGGTCCCTCCACCGCCCAAAGACCCCTAAAAAAGAGAAAATCACCTCGCCGAGAGTGAAAGTTCTATTTTGGGATTGTCCGAGCGACGTTCACTGACCGGGTGTGTTTTTTTAAAGGATTTTCAGATATGTGCTTGCCGAGGTTGTGACATACTTCCATCGAGCGACTCTATAGTTTTATTAGTCTGTTATTTGTTTTGTTTTGGTTTTCGTTAAATGTTAATTATAAATTAAGGTATTTCAGATCATCAGTTTGTAAGTACTAGGCGTTTTTATTACGGCGTACGAGCGCTTATTCGGGTTTAAAAAAAATTATTGTCATTATTACGTTTTGGGTGTAAATTTAGTATCTTTTTCACTATAATTTATATCATGAATAATGGCGAATATGTTATAATATAATAATAATATCAGCCCTGCATTATTTACTGTCCCACTTTTGGGCACGGGCCTCCTCTACTACTGACAGGGATTAGGCCTTAGTCCACCACGCTAGCCTAGTGCGGATTGGTAAACTTCATACACCTGCGAAAATTCCCACAGAAAATTGGCGGGAAATATATTAAGAGTAAATTAAGATTGTTTCAGACAATTTGTTAACATGAATATTTATACTAATATTAAAGAAAGAAAAAGATTGTGAATTTGTTTGTAGTGGCTTATCTCTAGAACTACTGAACCGATTATAAGGGCACGTAAAAGTAGCTTCACTGCATCTGATGGTAAGTGGAGTGGGGTCCAATAGAATGTCGACTGACGAGAGTTGATTACCCCTCGACAGTCGACACAATTATGCCGGCCTGTTGGAACCAGATATACACAAGTTCATCACAGACGCGACACACTTTCGTGACTATGACGGGCTTTAACATCTTGAGTACGGTCGCTATCTGGGTGGATATAAAACATATCCTACCACCAGTAAAAATGTTCAAACTGGTATACAATGTATATATACCGCTTGAAATATAGACGGTGTCTCGGATATAAAAATCCTTATAAAAGGAATAGTAAATTATTTTATTTAAAAAATTTGACGTTAATAGCTAAACAAAAACGAAAGTAATTAAATAATTCATCGCAAATACACACACCACGTCTTTATCCCAGAAGGGGTAGGCAGCGGTATTACACGGCATCCACTTTTCCCATGTGTTCACTCCCTTGATTTGATATGGGACAAATCTATCGTCATATCGGACACAAATTCCAAACTCTGGGCTGATGATTAGAAAAACCCATCATCACTGCCCGGCCCGGAAATCGAACCCGATACCTCAGCACTGCAGGCGTACCGTAATACAACGCCACCGACCATGTTGCATTATTTATAGCTTAAGAAACTGCTGTTGATCTCACAAGACATATCATATCTTGAATAGGTTTCTCGTATATTGAGACTGTGTAGGTATTAACAAGTCTATTTCTTCCACCACCATTGTCGAACTAGTATGCTCTTATAGGATATTTTACCCACATTGATTGCGAGACACCTAATGTCTTATTGTCGTACTTCCACGCACTCCTGCATTATTAAATGGTGTCATTTCTCTTTAGTTCACACTCTATCAAAAACCCACTACTTTTACCATCAGGTATAGGGTTTGCCGTCCCGTAAACAAATGGTTAGTGTTATAACTGATTATGGCGCAGTCGTATCGTTTACCATCAGGTTAATTCCTTTCTAGTTCCGTCTTAAAATGCAATATTTGTCGGATGTGGATTTTATTTATTATTTCTAATTGCTAGGGGTGCTAAGAGGAAATTATTATAAGAATAAATGTTGATTCCTGAGAGGGTTGTGCACTCATATAAAAAATAAATTAATTTATTCCTTATTTTACGAGTTTATAAATGAACTGCTCTAAACAACAATAAAAACCAATTGTATTTTTTTTCTTCTCTCTTTATCATGCTTTGTAGTCTTTACCCTAAACTGATTGAAAAGAGCAACACCAGAGTTTCTTGCTCGTTCTTCTCTGGTGAGAACTGCTTTCCGAACTGGTGGTAGAGTTAATATTAACGATTTATTTCAATTCACTATCCACCAGCGAAGTGGAACTCTTGATTGTTACCTACTTTCATGAAGAAGTTTTGCAAACGCACAGAAAACTCGGAAACAGTTTTTTTCTCGTCTACCGTCGGATAACGTGTTTTTCAAAAATCATGCCGTTAATGATACTAAATATATTTTCTTTGGTTATTTCTTATTGTTATATTTCTGTGTATTAAAGAGTAAATAAATTTGCATAAATATAATATTTCTTGTTGTAATATAATATATCAATAAACTGTTTTATGTGATTATATAAAGTGTATTTGATTATTTTAGTCACTTATCAGTCCAATATATTGAGATAGAATTATTTCACTTATTTTCTGATATGTAAATTAAGATTTAATTGAGCAGGGTTAACTGGCTCCTTCCATCTTTATCTCAGCTAAATATGGGGTTGGCACAACACTTTTCATGCATATCAAAGAACTTAGTATTTATTGCCGATCTGACGAGTCTGGGAGGCTAGTCATTACAAATCGAGTCTAAAAGACACATAGCCCATCTAAGGAGTCGAACTGAATACCGGTCAGAAATAAAAAGGCAATTCATTACTTCAGTTTCTAGAAATTAAGTAGGTAGTATTAGATAGTGGACCAAAGGTAATTATAGCGGTATTTCCCGTGTTATCTTTTTTTATGCATTATCTTTCTAATTATATGTTATCGTTGCTTAAATTAACCACAGTTCGAGTTTTGTATTTATTTCCCTAACAACTCGATAAAATCGGATTTCTCGAAAACTTGATAAACAAGTTAATTAAGATTACGTAATTCAAAGTATCCACTACGAATTAAAACTCTAATATATTTGATATTTTTTGGTACAGATATATTTCTGATGTTTGAAGGTAAAAATATTTTTGGCGTTAATAAAATCTTTATAGTCCACTCATGTGTCTCCCAATATAACTATCTTGTTTTAGACTTATTTGTTATAAAACAATTGCTCACATGTTCCTCCAAGATTCTGATTTGTATGTACGCTAAATTTAATTAAAGTTCATGCAGTGATTTTTTTAGTTTACTTCTTACAAAAATCAGAACAACTTCACTAACTTTGCATTAATATAATTTCCGATATCAAATTTAGGAAATAATATTTATATTCCGCTCTAAATTATATTCTGTTTACTTAAACTACATGAAAATCTGTATAGTAGTTTTTGTGAAATGTAAAATCTAGTATAATATAAAAAACCGCGGCAAAATCCGAAAAATAGTTTTATTTCACTGTCTAACATTCGCGTAAACATAAGAAATCATAAAATAATTGTAATCTCATCAGAGATATACATTTTGATTCTATTTTCTTTCTACATATTTATTATCTACTTATTCGCTTTGACCACCTGAATTATCTAGAATACATCATTCCCATTTTGTTTTCTAAGCGGTAACGATTATAGGAAGACATTTGTCCATGACTATCTCGATATTGCATAAAATCAAAGAATTCTAAGAATATATAGAGCGGATATTCGGAAGATGGGCATACAAAAATATTGCGCGATGGTTCCTCAAACTACCATGAATAGCAAAACACCAATGTAAAATACTTAATATTATTTTCATATCTTGATTTTCACGTTTATAATATCATATTTCTTTAAGTATGTTACCTTGTACTAATAAGTAAGTATAAGATCTGTGACATCTTGTCACACGAATTTAAAATAAGACAACGACTTCTTACCGATTGGTAACTTTAGAAGCACAAATTTTGTCCTGATGTCCAGTCTATAACTATGCCTACTGTTTAATATATTTGTATACAATAGAGAAGAGGATGGTTGTCATTTGTGATTTCTTTCGTATGATATTAGTTAAATATGAGTCTAAAGTCTGGACTACAAGGTATGTTTAAATGACCAAGTTGTGGTGGCAAAAAATATGGTTGTCGTTAGTTTACTCGTTTCCCAATACGTATTCCCATCCCAGCCACCTCCAATCACTCAATGTAACCTACCAATCCGCTAACTCCAAACAGAGCGGCATAGCAACGTTTTTAATTGTTTTAAATAATTTATACTTTCGGAACGTGGAAATTAGCTCGTCGGCTCTCGACAAACAACACCACAACCGTATTCGCATTATGGAATGGTGCATTTAGTTAAAATGTTGCCGCAAAAAACATTTCCACTTTATTGCTATTGCGTCTGTCTGGCTGAATGGTTTGATGATTTTGCTTTATTATAGAAAATTATAATCCTTTACCAGATTTTTCGGTGTTTTTGTTTCTTAATTATGTAGATTTGTGATTTATTTTCTATTTAAACGGATGACGCATAAGATCGGTCGGCCATTTTGGATATTTTTATACCGGGAAAACCGTTATTAATTTCTTGCAAAATCACCTCTATGTGAAGGTGAAAAGGTGCATGGAAAAATGCGTCAAATAACTACTGATATCCGAACTGAAGCTCATAAAACAAGCGGAATGTTCTCATTATATTTCATAAACGGACAGACAATTTATCAGCGGGTAACGTATCGAAACATCCGCGGTACATAAGATTAACTCGTACATAGAAAAATGTATATAAATGATAAAAAAAAAAAACACATTTTATTATGAGCCGATCAGCGTAGGGAGGAAATTTCGCGGCCGTCTCTGTGTTTGTGATCGGATGTACAGGCTGATGTTCGTTCGGTATCATTGTATAAATATATTTTAACGTTATTATATTATGCAAGTATTATAATCATTGTAACAAAATCATGCTTGTGGCGCCATCTAGTATGTAGCAGGTTAAGGATGGTCTATGTAAAATGTCGATTGTGCAATGTCGTTAATTTATAAGTAGAAATAAAAGTTGTTTATCATGTTTTCCTGTAATAAACTATTCTAACAAACGTTTTATAACAATAATATAGGTAATTGATTTTTTATCTATATTAATATTAAGATATATAGCCAGTTTGGGTGTATGGTCAAATTAATGACTCTATAAATTTTGTTCTAAAACGTAGTCACTAATAAGAAGCTAAAGAGGCTAAAACTAGTAAAAAGTTTTGTTGTTATTTAGCACAACTGACTATAATTATTAAATAACAAACGACTCTCCATAATCAGTAGCAACACCATCTAAACTTTGAACTAAAAAAGTATTAGGTCAACCTTCCGTGAGAGTTAGCGTACTAAGTTTCATAATATCCAGTATATAATTTCATAATAACTATACCTACAATGTCCCTCAAGCCCGAACACAACAGCTCTAGAACAAAGGTCCATTGACAAAACGATAGCACCTAGTATCAACCTAAGCGGATTCTTAAACCAGAGATCTATCACTTCATAATCCGGACAATAGAACTCATATATGTATAAATAGACAGACCTATCATATAACATAAAGACAACTAAATGTAGTTCTTCCTCATTTCAATCGTAAAAGGTTAAAAATAATTTAATGTTGCCCGTAATTGTGTCGGGTATAAATATTTGTTTAACGATGCGAATTGCGCATTTGCTGGGACTGTACTTTTATATTGGTTTACGTTCCCATTCTGTAACATGTTTTATTTTTAGACTTTTCACTGATGCTAATTTTCACTGATTTTAAGATATAAAAGTGTATTAGTAGGTATGCATTTTAATTGTTATTGCTTTGTTGCATGAATATTTTAAACATTACAAAGCACTGTATGGTAGTGAACGATGCTCATTACGCTGAAATAACAATTGTTAAGTCTCGTAATCACTAATTACTGTCTGCGATTAACTTCAAACCGATATACAACAATAAATGTTACAACTTACAAACCATAAGCAACTTCATAACGTCATCATGGTTTGTTATTCTTACTTTATGATAATAGCTTCAAACAAATGTTTACATTACTCTATCAAGATAAAGTTTAAAATCATTTTCCTCCAATAAAAAAATAAAAGCAAAGGAACAACATCAAACAGCCTGTGAATAAAGTGCACATGTGTGTGCGCACACACGCGCGCGTTAGTGTGAGCTTCCTGTGTGTGCGTATTGAGGTCACATTGCAGCGTACGCCGGCAGGCGGTTGTGACGCAACGCACCGACGACGAGAATTTGGAAAGCGGCGACTTTTTTCATCTCAACTGATTTATTTAAACTTAGAGTCTGATATTTGAATTTAGAATTTATGATTTATTGATTAAACGATTTCTAAATATTTCTTTCCTATCCATTGAAAACAAAGATAAAAACATTTATTCCTGTAACTATTCTATTAGAAAAATAATCTGTAAAATCTTTGTTTGACGGGCAAGAGTCAAAATACTTATGATTTTTTCTAAATAAGCTCGTGGGTTACCTCATTTTATAATTAAGCTTAATATTATAATTGCACGTCCCTTATTGAACAATAACAGTATTTGTAATTTGCATCTTCAAATATGTGAATAAAAGCAGAAAATGATATTATAAATGAGTATATTACGTTATTATATGGTTGTAAATAACCTCGTACCATAATTTGTAGCGCGGCAAAGTAAAGGGAATAAGACGTGAGCCTATGCCGGTTGCTATAATTATGCCGACCTATCTAATTGCTTCTTTACACGTCGCGTAAAGGTCACTAACTTCGATTGAAGTTTTAAAATTATATTAAAATGAAATACCATACTATCTTTTATTTATGATCTTTAGTAATTGATAGTCTATTACAGCGAAACGTTTCACTAAAGCCTTCCTATTGACTAGTCTAGTAATTTAGGCCCCTTTACTTCTATCAAATCATTTCACAATATCTTTTCATCCCGCCTAATAAAAATAGGTAAAATTTCAAGTAAAAAATGAACACAAATTTTTACAATTATTTGAATATTTGATATTAAAATCGAAAATTGTAGACACTAAACGTGTTATAAACAAGATAAAATCAGTAATTATATAATTTGTCCAAAAAGAAGTTAACTGTATATGGCGAGGTCTTAAATCTCGTTATTTGCGATGAGAAAGCAAAAAATCAATAATAATTAGTTATTTACAAGAAAAATGGCGTCATATCGGTTCTGATTCGGCCCTACGGATTTGGCCTCTGTTGTCAGTTAAGTCACGTATTTAGGACTTTGTCTGGGGCCAAAAAGATGGTGAAAATTGCAATAATTAAGTATTTAAGGTAATATTGTTTTGTTTTTTATATTGACATGTTAGATAAAACCATTTTTATATTTATACGTATCTATGTTAAAAATTGGACTGGTGACATGGTAATGATTTCTATTAATATAAGAAATCTGCGAACGTTTCTATTACATGTTAGTTTTTAATTATAGTAACAAAATCTTTAAAATAAATCAAATACATTATTCTAATTAATTAATGATAATACTATTATAACATAACTATTACAAAACCATCTGAAACATAATCCTAAACCTACATAAAATTTACCTATTCATACCAACGGGCCCACGCCCACTTCACGCCCCTACCAACTCCGGCCCTGTCCGTCGCAATTCGTCTTGTTTAAGAGGCCGCAACTCATGCCTGCGTGTGCCACTTTCAATTCCGATGCACTCTTACATTTGGGTCAAAGACTTTAACGTTTATTGTTAGGCATATGCTCTCAAAAGCACATTGTCAATCCGCAGTGATTTGGGTCAGTATAAATATTTTTATTATGTGTTTATCTTTTGTATTGGGGTCTGTTTTTATTGTATTTAGTATGTGTATTTGAAAACCGTTGGAGTTTCAGTAACTTTCTTAAACTAAATGCCGATATACCTCTAAGTAATGTTATTTTGTTTGTTAGAAGTTGGGAACTTGTTTTTATATCATGTATGAATTATGTTTTATAATTCATACGTAACCTTAATATTGTTGATTTTTTTAGTGTGTCAACCATATTTATACGTAAAAAGAATTTGAATTTGTAAAACAATTTTAAAGTTTTATTGGTTTTAAAACAAGGTAAAGTGTTCAATAAAATGCGTCCAATATGTCGTGCGGGGGTGCTCTATTGCCGAAAATGCAGGCTTGTTGCGACACCTATTAAAAATCGACAATCGCGATGTCCGTTGTGCCTGTGCAGCGATTCAGATATTTTAATTTATGAATTAAATTTAATTATTATGGTTGTTGCGGTTATTACAATGAGGTTTTCACTGTAGGTCAATGAAAATTGAATTTATATCTTCCTGCCAACTGTCAGAAAAACCGTAGCTACGGTTTTTCTGACAGTTAAACTGCTAACATATCAATGTTGGCAATCGTAACCCAGTCGATTAAAATTGTATTAAATCTGAATCAAATTCCAAAAAGTAAGACCTTAGTCAAGCGGTGGAATATTAAATGTATGTAAATGTGATACATTGTTTATTCTGCTATTTTTACAAAAAGATATTTTCAATGATGTTGAACATCCATTTTAACTGCAAAGCTTGGGCAGTTGGCTCACTTGCTTTACTACACAAGTTTGAGGCAGCTAATAACAACACGAAACTGTTCAACATTACATGAGAAGAATAAAATAAATCTACAGCCCTCAATTTATTTTCAATTCTTATTACATATAAAGTATTCTAGTACAAACTTAAACAATAACGTAAGAACTGGAATTTATTCACAGTACATTTCCTACAAAAACAGGCACTAATTATGGAATAAATGAATGCCAAGTATTCAATAAATACGTTTTAATAATGTTATTTACGTAGATACTAACAATAATAAGTTAATGAATCTGTATTGCATAAAAATCGATTTATTGTAAGGACCTGTTTTGAATGACCTTTGTCGGTGGCGGCGAGCTCAGTGCAAGATTATTAAGTGCAGCCTGTCAGAATACAAGAGGTCATGTACGCAATACATTGTCAGAGTGCGGATGGACATTTAAAATGGTAGGATAACCTATAAATAAGGTTATGTGGACAAACAAAACGAGTTTGTGCAAACGAAACGGGCTGCAATATACACCACCGCCTTCCGTCATCTCCTTATAGAGTGATAATGTGATAAAGTAATAGTTGACTGTATTATTGGAAATACGTCAAATGTTTAATGTCTAAAAATAATAACTGCGTAGTTGTTATTGTGTTTTACCGATTTAAAATTCATATCGTCAGTTCAATTAATTTAATTTTTTAGTTCAATTACTTTATAGTATTATCTTTGTATTAATACTATCTGAGAAGAGTAAAACAGTCTAAAGTACTAATATCTTGAAGAATACCGAAAACACTGGCAAAATAGTTCTTTGAGTTTTATAAACGATGCTTTTGCTTCAGCACTTTCTGCTAAACATGCGAATGTTTAAGTAAGGAATGTTCTGAAATTTCACAGAACCAAATACCTCCGAATCTGCCGACGTACCTCATCATGAAGTAGACGCGTGGAAAATCTTAAAATAACATGTTTATGTTCACTTGCATGGTTTAAATCAAACGTGACCTCACGTCCAAACGATTGCCTTTATGTACCCGCCTGAATAGAATGGACACTAATAAACTGCCTAAATTATTGCATGCATACGCAGGCTGTTAATTTTATTAGTACGCTCAAGGTAACGTTGGGCAATTGTGAATTTATTTTTAGTTAGAATTGTGGCAGTGGGGCCTTTTTTCTCGATTTTCCTTTTACGTGTAACTGAGTAAATCGTACGTTTTGTCTTTGAAGATAAATGTTTTGTAGTCATTTCAAAGTGCACATCGAAAACGTTATCCACCTTTGCTTCAAGAATGCTTTTGTTGTTTTTCGAGCTCTTAAGAAATTCATCTATTATTCAATCTATAAAAATACTTTTCTAAAATCAAGGCATTAATACTACCTCACATGTCAACTCAACCAATCTCAGTTACATACTATGCCGAAACTTCAGAAAAACCATAAAAAACATATTGACCTTTTCGACAAGATCCGATAGATAACATCTGACGCAATGCAGCTTCAAATTTCACTACCAAAAATCAGATAACTGTATCGGCCATATAAGTCGGTGTTCGGTTAATTTAATAACAGTTTCGTAACACGATTTAAACATTTGAACGTCCGTGGACGACAGGAGTGCTATTATATTTATAAATAACTGCAATTTGCGAACGCCTTGGCATTTTACTCACATTAGTGTTCAGCGGTGAAACTTGAGATTTTTGTTGATATATTGAACTCTTACATTTTGTCCAGCTCTCACATTTCACTTGCGATGATATACGAGGCTAACTTCTTTCTTTATACGTTCATATCGCCTTTAAAATTGTAATTAACATGAGGCAAGTGCGTGATTCTCTTTGTTGTAGAATGACCAACACATAATACTGAACAAACAACCTGACGTGCAGATATGGTATTTTACTTTAAGTTTTATTTTTGTTTAAGACAGTAGCTACTTAGTTTGTTATTGCCGAAACATGTTGCCTCAACATAATGGAAAGTATTAGATGTTCTATATATCTAAATTATAAAGTATTACATAAATATATAATGATGCATTTCTTTATCTGAGATCAGTAACCACAAAGTATAGTGAAAAGTTTTATGATTTATAACATAACAGACTGCACACAAGTATCGCATTTTTTTTCCAAAAAAAAACATTTGTGCGCTTTTTTTTCTATAAACCAAGCCTAAAACAATATCTAAGTCACTGTTTATAAAAATCAAATTAGGCGCAACATCTCTGCTATCAACAATTGACCCAAA
Source organism: Manduca sexta (assembly GCF_014839805.1). Classification (NCBI taxonomy): domain Eukaryota; kingdom Metazoa; phylum Arthropoda; class Insecta; order Lepidoptera; family Sphingidae; genus Manduca; species Manduca sexta. Next base: position 11,417,701 of record NC_051128.1, read on the forward strand.
TACGGCGAGCGTCCGCGCCGGCACAACGCACGCCGGCCGTCACGGCGTCCATGTTTGCGTGCGTGCTGTAGTGTGGACGGTACAGGTTATGGACCGTCAGCAGACAATAATCATGTCTTATTATTTATTATTGCCATTTAAAAATATAGTTGTACAAAAAAAAAATATTTACTTTTCGAGTATATCCGTGACATTGTAATTTTTTTAAAGAAAGTTTATTTTTTATGATTGTCCGTCACTAAATGAGAAGATGAATGCCTGCTAAAATCGAGTAGTCATCCGGAAATTTGAATTATCTGTCGGTAGTATTGGTGCGCTTTACTCCTGATATATCTCTAATCGGAATTAGAAACAAAATACGGATTGCACATTCCTTGATGACAGAAATAGCATTCTCTAGACATCTACCACTTAGAAGCTATTAAGTCGTTAACGTGTCCTATCATTACCTGACAAAAGAAAACTTCAACAGCTATAAATAAATACCAAGCTCCTTGTGAATTATTTACTCGAGCCTTTTATTTTTGACACTCATTGGCATAAAGACAAACTCATTCTAAATATGAATTAAATCTTTTTAATTTCAGCCGATAATGTCATTATTTTCTTTTTTTCCAACAAACCAGCATTATCCAGCAGCCAGTTGCATGCTGTCGCTACGTCCAATGACAAGCGATATTGAATTGTGGCGGGAGGTGCGCGTGTGTGCGCGCCATTCTTTCACACATTTTTGATCGCAACATTTTTATTCGAATTTTTTACGTTTGTGTGTGTTTAGTTGATTGCGTATGCGTCTGCGGCGTGCGTGTGTGCGTGCTAATTGCGATAGCTACTTCATTTAAATTTCGAATGTCAGGCGCTCTGAACGCAGAGCCGTGTAAGTTAAATTTTATGTGATGATGGTTTTTGTATTTATTTTCTAATAGTTTGACAAGGATTGGGTCTTAGGGATTGACGGCCATGACAAGGGATTAATGTTGATTCTTGATTATATCAATTTGTTTTAGGTATAGATTTTAAAACTCCATTATACTTTTTGTTACACGACATTTTTAGACTAAAACTAAAGAGACGTTACAAATACATAAATAATTACTATACAAAATTTTCTTAAAGAATTCATCGATTAAGATATATCATCAGTGACCACGCACAATACAATATCAGGTGGTACGTCAATCATTAACAACATAAAGGCGTTTTAAATTCTATACAGATGTCACCGCAAAATATTATTTGTTTTGTGGTCAGAATACAAATGGCGCGTGTTTTCGTGTCCATCAAAAGTGACGGTCCGTTTTTTAATGAGTTAACAAAGTAACGAGCAGTTTGAAGGCGATTAGAGGTTTGATTGAGTCCTTAAGGATTGAGTGGAGTGGGCGGGATTACGGCAATTATGTTTTGTTAAACTGATGGCTTATTTGATGTAAATTGAAGTCAGTGTCTTCCTTACACATTGTTTTTTATATTGCATTTAGGTAACTGAAGAATTTGATAAAGGTCTTTATTTTTTTGTCGAGTTATCTATCCATTTCCAATTCTTTAGTTTTTTAATTTCATATAATTATAGGATGGGACTTATCTTATTAAAAAAAAAACTAAATAATAATTTATGTTAATAAGTAGTGAAATTAAATCACTAGCAAGACAAAATCCTCAATAGAAACTACGTCTTTAGTAACACAAATATACGCGGGCAACAATAATTTATAAATAATATAAAATAAGTTTACTTTAACCATTTTAGGACACGAATGTATTAACAAAGTTATTACCAAATGGCAGATTCCCGACTTTTAAGCCGATAAAATAGCCAAGTTATATGTGCTTAGTAACATAGAGACGTGCGCCAGAGGGCGCTGTTTCTCGCTGACCTTCAAATGAAAAAAGCCGGAATACAAGCCGCTACCCGTTCACATTGAACACATATGTCCACACAGGAAAAATTCAAACTTACTTAAATTATGGGCGAGAATTCCAATTGTCTTTTCTACTGACCTTCAGAGAGTTAAAGACGACATGTATTTTAAAGATGCAGATATACTCTGGTATTAGTATTATCTATATAAATAATATATAGGCAAAGCCTTGTTTTATGGAGACAATTTATAAAACTAATAATTTGATTTTGGTCTATTGGTATGAACCAATTTAATTTGTTTTTGGTTTTGAGAATTCTATCACACAAGGTGCAGTAAATATATAAATATATAATTCGACAGGTGCTAGAACACGTGCCCAATTAATTTTCCTATAAAGATACAGATTTCATACGCAATAACGTATACAATAAAAACTTCACTTAATGAAATGCCGATAGCCCCCCGTCAGTCTGCATCTGACTAATTACGTAAACATATTTTAAACGTTTAATGTTAAGATAATGGTGAATACGATCGCTATCAGACGATCGCGGTAAAAAGCTGGTTTACAATTGCTCACTTTCCACTGAATTATGTTGTTTTTATTACTTACTAATAAGCGAATGGGCATTTGGAATATAATACGGCAATTTTAGTAGCAAAACATTTTTCCATAAAAGAAACAGTTGTTTATAAATACATTTTAAACTTAAACGGTACTGCAGCCTAAACAGGAACACGCAACTTTCACATTGCATTTTTATAATGTTAAATTAACTAAAAATAACGAAATTACGTCTTATCACACTTTCCCGCTCGGCCGCCGAGCACACGATAAACGGTCCATGCAACCGGACATTACGCCCTCATTTTTATTTGGCACATAGACAAAAACACCCTTTTTTCATTTATATACACTCACACATCACGTTTCCCGCACACACGCATATTATGTACCTTTAATGTATGTACGCACAGTACATAATGCTGGCCGCGTTCAATAATTAGTGAATGTTTTTTAAACAGAATTCGAAATTTGAAATGAAGTTTTATTTCGCCTGATTGGGTTTTTTCAATTTGAAATTGGAATTGGAATGAGTTCTCTTTTTAAATTTAAAATCGGATGAGCGTTTTGTGTTTTTGTGCGCGATGACGTTATCGGTTAGTGGGCATAGACAATAGTTCGTGCCATTATGTTGGATATAAAAGTATTGCGATTTGCGATTGATAGGCCGCGCCAGACTGGTTGAGTGAGTGTTTTCTGAACTGTGAACCGAAAAGAAAAAGGAAACACCAGTACGGTTTCTGTTCAAAATATCAAAGTTGATTGCGAAAACGTGACGTTTGTAGCTTAGACGTGATGTTGTTAATGTATAGTGTGGGCTATACTCAAACAGTTTTAATATTTAAATCTTCTATTCACTGCAAGTACATATAAATCCCAAAACAAATAATAAACAAGAGCTTAGAAACAGAATCGCGTTCGGCAACGAAGGGCAGAGTAGCGCGTACCTTCCGAAGCACTCTTAACAGACGCTATTATACCATGAGCCGCGCCTACCTTGAACTTCCTATACTGATGTACGAAGAGTAGAGGTCTATGTTAACTGGTGGACAGTTTCATAAAAACGATTCAATGGCCCTTAAGGACCTGTCGAGCTAGACTAGAAGGGCACGGGGTCGTAAGAACTGGATTGTGCCGGTTGTAGGGCGTTGCGGATGAAATGGAAGGTACCTACAAGGACTTTGATAGTAGAGGCTTGTGGTTTAACTGAAGATAAAATGCCTTACGTAATATGTATTTCATATATATAGGTATGTTTCCTATTGAAAAGGAAACCACATTGACCACTAATAATATTAATTACGTCAGAAATATTATACAGAGATCATAATATTTAATTCGAAACTTTCCTGTTAGCACGACCGTTAAATAAAAAATAGTTACAAACGTACGCACATGACAGAAAATATAGTAAGCGGAGGTAAAGAGTGAAAGTTTAAAAACATACGACGTGAAAAGTTCTTACTGACGTCAACTCTACACAAGCTGCGCACATTTGTGTACTTTTTCTTGAAAAATTTGAAACCGTTACGTTGTGACACGTATTTTGCTTAAAAAGGCTTTATTACATGGAGTAATGTAGAGTAATTTAAGTAGATCTTTCCTACAGGTTAAGTAAAACAATTGCAAGTCGTCCCAAAATTCAACTCAAATTGAAATTACACAAATTCCGATAAGAAACACAACAAGCTGGACAATTCCAAAAATCTTAAATGCATTTGAAAAAAGAATACATTCCAGATTCAAATCGAGCAAACAAAATTCATAAATGGAACGCGCTCCGATCAAACGTCGAACTATTGGCACGTATGTGTGCGGTTGTGGCTGTGTGCGTGTGTACATGTGTGCGTCTATCCTTCCCTGACCTAGAGACGATAGTCGCCGTCTCTAGGTCAGGACCACTACACACTACACGGGACGTCCAGTTTTCATTGAACTCCCACACCCCGCCTGTTTAACGCACGTCGAGTGACGGAGGTGCATTTGAATAGGTCCCCCCAGTTCAGTTTACATTGGACACGTGATATCAGACTAGACGAGTTGTAGACGGATGCGGTTTTCGAACGCAGTGTGTGAGTTACTATGGGAAGTCGATCGTTTTATTTATTTATTTCCATTTGCAGTAAAAAATACTACTCCACGATTTTATGGGATTTAATTTATTTAAATTAACGTTTAGAAACTAACAATTCTTACGATAAATTCGTAAAATTGGTGATTTTTAAATAAATATACATGATATCCTATGCAGTTATTAGATAGTAATTGCAACGTTTATTTATAAAATTTAATTGTGAGACGTAATTAATATAAAGCAAAATTATATGAACTCTTGGTTTACCGTCACGTCTCCTTGTTCGTGCATTATAAACTCGTAACAAACTCACTTATCGATAGTCAGATTAATTTATTCATCTAGTATCTATAGTAATAAACCACAGCACGTTTGAACTGCGAACGAGTTCGAAATTTGAATTTGAGCCTCAATTAAATTAATTAGCGTCGTATACCTTCGGATCAGTCTTAATCCTATTAGTATTTTAGAAATTAATTTATTAATTTGTTTTACGCGTACATTTTTAGAATAATATTGGAATACGACTTTTAATAATTTGCATATTGTTTTTGGTAAAAAAAAAGGAATTAAATTTAAAAATGGAAACGAATGTAATTAAAGCAAATGGACGCATGTTGCGAATGTCGTTCCCGTAAAATACGTTAAAAAAAGTTTTTTTTTTCTTTTGCAAAGCTGATTGCGCGGTTTCAGTTATTGCTAGAGTGAATAAGCAGATTTTGGCACAAGATTTTTACTAATCATGATAAACGTGTAAGTAAATAATATATTATGTTCTATATGTTTTTTTTCTGCATTAAGTGATAAAATACTTTTTACCCTTTTAATAAAGCCTTCTTACAGAAAAAGACTGGCTGTCAAAAGTGTTTATATAATCATGACCTAGAAACTTTACTGAGGCAAAAGTAGACACCACGAGGTGCGACTCAATTTAACCATTTAAACCATTTAAATATCTCACCAGTTGCAATTGGCATGCGGGTACACAGAGTTGTTCATTGTTTGGAAGTAATTGGTGTATCGAATTGTTGGTGTACTGACCACGTGTTTAGTTTATATCTTGGGTTTGATTTTCTGGTAGGTAGAACATTAGCAATTGTTTTAACAAAGACTCAAGTTGTAGACTATTTGCATTCTGTTACAGTAATGTATGTACCCCAGAATACGTCATTATAGCAAGAGGCGTTCGCTATACGTTAAGTAAAATATGCCGGCATAATCTTGACAATTTCCAAGCGCTAGTCCTCGCTGTAATTCATTCGACACTGGCTTTGGCATGCGGTTTCGCTCAGGTGAAAAAAAATCATAAATATTTCTCGGGAATAAAAAGTAGTCTATAATGTAACAATTCAATTAGGGCATAGGTTTAAGGAATACAATCTAGTGTTAATGTAGTGTAATTTAGTGCTTAAGTATTCTTTATAATCATTGTGTTCTGTGTTATGCCTTTTTTTAAATAAAAAAAAAATGGACTCAGTAGTCAGTCAGTGAAAAAAAAGCAAAATTGGTTTAGTAGTTCCCGTGAAAACTCTTCAGCTTTATATATTAGTATAGATTATAATTAGACAACATCCACAATTATTACTCGGAGTCTAGAATTCGTGCCCGATATAGCGATAGGCATAATCTTTAATAAAAGCGAAAATATCGTACGCTAATAGCACCTATGCCTACAGGTATAAAGACGAGATGAGTGTAAAAACATCCTTGCAATTAGGTGCATTTTACAGTGCAGGGAAGGAATAGTTAATACCATGAAAAATCTGATGCGATATAAACAGGTTTTATCCACACTTTTAGGGAAGTTGGTGTAACTATGTTATACGTGCAGCTTGTAACGTTTTACGATACGTTATTTTAATTGAGTGATGTTTATTTTTCCTTGTATTAAAGAATTATTTAAAATATTTGTGGTATATTAATCTCGCTGCAATTATCGGGTTAATACGCGCGAATTTAATTATAATATTAATTTATTTTTACACGTATATTTATATAATTTAATAATAATCCTGATTAGTTCCAAAAATATAGTTATGAAAAATCGATTAAATATCAGCGCCATCTGTTATTCGTGTATTAAGCGTACTAGCGCCACATGTGGAGATTTTGCGAACTAAAATTGATGTAAACAACATAGGTTATTGTTTGCATTATAATAATTCATGTTTTATTTATTAACACACCATATAATAACATTTTGAATGTGGTAGTCATGTTGCAGTTTTAAACTAATGGCCGTTTTGACTGAATACAGTTTTGTAGAATCCGAAGCAACTGCTAGTTTTGTGATAAAAGGAATGGGAATGCGCGAATTCCCTTTCCAAACCCTAGCCCTTTCATTTCAGAAAAAAATCATCCCTAATTCGTCTGTATTTGTGTCCATGGAAAGAGATAATCTACCAAGAGTCGGCTTACTTTCTTACTTACTGACCGTGCATTGGGATTGCCAAAATAGTTTTGGAAAAAGTGTTTCTACCTTCTATTAAGATATGAACTTGTTTGATATCTCAAGCTATGAGTTTATTGATCTGGCCGTACACAACACAACATACTATGTGTTACTATGATACTAAACACGCCAAAGTCAAGGGTTGGCCGGAATTGCATCGGGGTGAATGACCGCCGAAACGCAGCTCGCCGCAAGGTCACACACACTAACGCGCCGCACACATAGACGTACGGCCGTGAAATTAGAAATAGTAGGGACGGGGTAGCATCGATGGTCGATATATCGATAGTATGCAGAGAGGAGGATGGAGATTTTTCTATTCCCAATACTATTGTCCTTTAATGGTATCAAATAAGCCCAATAGATGATAGATAATAATAATACACTCTTGTAATTTGACTGGTAGAGAATGCCTATGGCATTAAGTTCGCCTATACAAATTTTTATATGAAGTGCTAATTAATAATTATTTTTTTTTATATTGGAATCAATTGATAAAAGGTCCGCCTGCAAATTTTTAGAGGAGGCCTATGTCCTGCATTGGACTTTATGTTGCTAATGATGACGATAATGATCACGAAACATGTAGTATATTTCTGGAATATTGTTATTAATAAAGAAGATTTGTATAAATATGTAATAGAAATAACTAGTTTCCGCTTAGTAAGAGTTTTATTCTTTTATTTTTATCAAGTTTAAGCTGGTAAGGTGTTATTGTCTTTTTTATGTTTGTATTTTTATATACGTATAATATGGATAAATGTGGCTTTGAATAATTAAATAAAAAGGACGGTAAAAAATCTTTTTAAGATAAATAAAACAACCATGTTTTTCTGTTATTCTCCCACAAGAGGACCATTAGTGTTTTTTTGTTGTATATTCATTTAATGGTATTAAAGCTACCAACTACAAGCAAACAAAATTAAAATTCATATTTAGTAATTCATCAACGAAAATTTAAATACAAGCATTGTTGTCATATAATTAGGGTAGCAATTGCATTGTTTAAAAGTTCAATGTGTCATTCGTAACGGGTACAATAGAATTATTTTGAATGATGTCAGAAATAGAACACAATTTCGATTTACTACGTAAGTGATTATTAAATACTTCTGAAAAATCACAATATTATTATTGATCGTCAATTAATTTACTATTGTCTTTTTAATTTAACATTCTTTGTTATTTTTTCTTTTCGCACGCGTATCAATAATCAAAGTTAGAGAAATGATTTTTATTATATACATAATTTGTCAGTGGAAATATAATGGGAAATAAATACTAAGTATTTGAGCCATACACGGCAATGGCGAAGCATCTAACCCAACTCCTGCTGGCTTCCCATTGTGTAGAATCTAACTATCATCAGAACGATTTGTAGACCACATTTATGTATGGAGGTAAGTAATTATGTGAGAGTCCTCACGTTATAAGTAATTATGTGCAGTAAATGCTCTGGAGGGTTGTGGTCATGTAAAACGGTGACCAACCGTGTTGGGGAAGGGAAGGAGAGGCTCGTGCTCGTTGCTAATTGATTAATGATTGGTTTGATATTTCTTTATGGTTAAATATAGGCAAGGTCGCAGACTTTCTAGATGTGGTGATAAACGAATCCATAGATATTTTATTTTTCTTTCGAACTTGAGCTTGGGGCTTTTATTTTTATTTTATTTATTTATTTATTATTATTACGTAAGTGATTATTAAATAGTTCTGAAAAATCACAATATTATTATTGATCGTCAATTAATGTACAATTGTCTTTTCAATATATAATTCCTAACTATTTCTTCTTTTCGCACGCGCATCTATATTCCAAATTAAAGGGATAGTTTTTAATATAGGTAAATTTATCACTGCACACAACGAAAAATTAGCCATATACTGCAGAGGCGATGGGTTCACATAAGACAATTTCTGCCAGCTTCTCTTTATCTAGAATCTAATTATCATCAGAACGATTTGTAGACCACATTTATGCATGGTAGTACCTATATATTATGTCAGGTTCCCTCTCAGAAATCTTTAGCTTTCGCCACTGGTATACGAATATGCATACTTCAAGCCCTTTATCGTTAATAATAATACAGTTGTACAAAACAGCCAATTTAAAATCCAAACAACGGCCAAAATTATCAATTGTAATCGCTTAGCTACTGAATCAATTATACAGAGTTCGATGGACGTTTAAAATATTTTGTATTTACAAAAAATGGCTACATAGTTCATATGCGTGAGGCAAACACCGTGAATTAGCAGACATGGTCCGCATCTCAATTCGTTTTGGCTTTACGTATAGTGTAAGCATCAAAAGCTTATTCTTGACTACACACAATACTGATTAGAATTTACATTCTTAATTCAAAGGTATCTTTTTTATTGCAGGTATTAGACTTAGTTTTTTTAGATTATATTTGTTATCTTTTAGGAGAACAAAAAAAATAAACCTTTAAAGTGCAGCCAAGAGATTTAATAAAATAACAACAAATCTGAACAATCTAAAAGATCCAGGATCAACCGAAACATCATATCGGTATATTAATTATGTAGAGTCTGCAATGTTTTTAATTAAAATCCGTGGGCATTAAAGCCGGCTTAGTTTTCCAGTAATTCCGGTACCGTTTGAGGTACTAAAACTAAATAACCATTAACAAAATTCTGGTCATAAACAAATCCCGGATGGCGTGTGTTTCCTGCAAGAAGGATATAAAAGATGTGATTAAATTTAATACATCCTTCGCAAGGCAAGATAAGAGTGTGAATGTATTTTTAAAATTCTATTCTCATAATTTTAGACTTGGTAGAAATAATATTTTTTATTGCATTATGATTTTTCTATTTACTACCAAAGATAGCCATCATCCCACACGAAGATTCTGGTTCGTCTTTTGCAAAGATCATTTTAATTTTTAACGTCATCTCCATTGATTTATAATGAGAGCTTGTCAGAATGATTAATAATCATTTTCACCTGCTATCTAATTTAGAGTTTAGTCCGCGCACGCTTTGATGTATTATAATTTAGCGGTCTTCAAAACTAAAATAAAATGAAAGCCTTAACAACACATTTTCTTTTTAATTCTAAATCTCATGATTCTCACGGTATCGATACGAATTAATCGATAATCGCGAATCCCTAGCGAGTCGTTGCACTATAGGCAGAATGAGTAATTCGTGTTTGGCTACTGGCTAGTGAAGTGGCGTGAGATGCGTTTATTTTCGTTTGTTAGGCTCCGGTGCATCCTCCCACGCCGGATGCGAGAATAGAACTTGGGAAATTCAAAGCAGATTAAAGCTTTCACTATTGGATATAAGATACACCGCAAAAATCGTTATGGAAGGTTGCTTCCTAGCAGTAGCAAACTGTGATATTTTCTGAAAGGGGGCCTGATACAACATATTGGTATTAATATATTGTTAATATATAAATCCAATGGTAATTAGATTTTACATAAGTTACGAAAGAGAAGTCAGCAGGAATCAGATTATATGGACCTAGGAAATAGTAGCGAATTAAATTTCTATTGCACTTTTACATTTACTTTAAGTTTGGTATGTACGGTTTGACTGTTGTACTTAATGCAGTGTAATTCAAAGGATTTTTGATTTCTGATGTTGATATTTTTGGCGCTATTGTCGCTTACCATTGGGGGCTTTCATATCTTATCATATAATTGTGTCAAAAAAACAATGTCTAACTTCATAATATAATGTAGAAGCTTAGGTATATTTTTCATGGTCTCTGTTTAAGGGTCAAGATACTCCGCACTATATTGAGATTTTGGAATATTCTTTTACTAATAAAACAACAATATCGATCAGTAATCACTATTCTAATCCTATCGCATTTCAATTGCTGGTAGAAGACCATACACAAGGTGTTAAAACACTTACATGTGCCACTATGGCGGGCCGGCATAATTGTGTCGACTGCCGAGGGGTAATCATCTCTCATCAGTCGACATTCTACTGGACCCCACTCCACTTACCATTAGGTGTAGCGGAATCACTTTGCAGATCCAGAAGGAAAAAAAAGGAATAAAGGATTGGCGCAGCACGCTTATGCATGTTACCAAACCTTTAAGTTATTATGGCTTTGTTGACATTGCCGCCTCTAACAACACCCTCTGGTGATTAGCAATGCATTAAAAAATAAGATTAATTTAAAAACAGTAAGACTTCCACAGATTTTTGTAACAATAGGCTTCTTAAAATATTAAAAGCAGCAAGAAAGATGGGTATTTCAAAAGGTACTCAAATTTCGCAGGTCTTCGTTATTTTGGGTCTTTTTTGGCTATACAATCTCTTAAACAAACTAGGTTTCCATCTAGATTGCTAGCAATAGCTGACACACCATTCAGAACAGATACCAATAGGTTATCTATTTCAACTCCCAAGTAATTGTATGCAGGTATTATTGAATTCCGGTTTTGAAGGTAACAAGATTTCCTATTACTAGTGATACGTATTCACTCAAATTGTAGTAATTAATTATGGTTTAAAGAGATATTACCTACATGAACCAGCCAACGCAGGGGTAAGGCAGAAAGTTACATTCCAGCAGAATTTAATATTAACATTATGTTATTCAACGACATTTATGCAGTATGTACCCTGTTTTATGCTCTGCCAACATCAGCCAGTCAATTTATAGAATTAACGATGTATCAATTTTGTACATCTAGCATAATCAAAAAAGTCACTCGTCACAAACTAAAACCCTTCTTAAAACAATGAATATACGTTGCAAATTGCCTTGACTTTCGCTGAACAAAAAATTAAAAACAATTGTCAGTCTTAACATCGCTGATGAGAGTCGAATATTCATTTACAAAGACCTAAACCATCCTGCGCATGCATTGTTCGATCACATTAAGCAAAAATGGGCTTTAACACAATAGTTTAGACACGTAATTTCTTTGTTAGACTGGTGCTGTAAAGCCGTTTTAACGCCGAATCGAAAACGCCAAAATGCATCGGAAGGTCAACGAACCTCGCGAACCAAGGACAGTGCATTCCATTTTTAAATTTAACGCTAGCGCACCAATAGAATGATCTAAATAGGTCCGCCATCTTGCCGCGTCATTTTACGCGGGAACTTATTTTTTTAATGGCGCCATTTGCATTTTTTGAGAGTTTTGTTTAAAATACATTATTTTTTGTTTTTCGGGCAACAATGGCCGACGGTTTCACGTATTCAGACGTAATTAGAGAGCGGTAACGAGATCTCGATCCTCTTAGTTCGTTAGGAGGTCTTTATTGAATAAAAAGCTCTCAACAGGTTGGCAATATTTTAATACAATTGTCGATTTCTTCGCGACGTTGAATAATGCTTGTGTGTTCAATGTACCTTTAAATCTGTTTATAGAAGGAAATCTATGGACCTTCGCCTTTGCCTCGTCCTTTGGTTAATAAAAAACAACCTTGACGTACGTCCCATTGGTCGCCATTTTGTTGTACATGGTTTAAACTTGTAACAGACAAACATGTACTTTGAATTGTTTCCTATTTATTTTATTGTTCTATAAATAATCCTCCAACTGCAATTATGGCAGCTAAATTATGAGATTTTTTTTATATTTAAGTTATAACTTTACTTTTAGCTTATTTAAGAGTTTATTGGTAGAAAAACAATCAATATAGTATCAGAAAAGAACAATAAATACAGAAATCAAATTAAGATTTTTATATTTCGATTTATTTGCCCTTCATGTCAAACCAAGAATGGTACGCGTAATATCTAGTGTTTTAAACCATTTATGCATATTAGTTCCTGATTATATTGTGCATCGCCTTGGTTCCCAAGGTGCTCTCAAGCACTGTTGTGGTCACGCGTCGCGGCTTCTGCCAATTATTGTCTTCCGTAAAGTTAAAACCTTTGTTAGGGAAACGTGTTTCAGTTTATAATCTAGCAAAGTATGGACTTAAATTAGTTACCTTGGTGGTTATCTCTAACTTTGGTTAACGAGCACTGTTATTTCTTAATTTAAATATTTATATGTATATAATTGGTATGTATTTGAGTCTTCTACCTGATGTTAAGTGACGAATGCTAAAGCATTACCATATCCACACAGAACTTTGAATTATAAATACTACGCTCCTCATTTTAAGACATAACATAATGACTAATAATACTCAGTAAGTAGTCTACAGTAAAGTAATACACAAGAACACAATATTAAAATAATAGTGCTTTCATGATGTTGCTGCCCAAATAGATATCGTTGTGATGCCTACACGAACTCTCTCACACGAGAGATCTACTATAACAATTAACAGCCTTGATTTAAAACTGTCTATATGCCAGTACAGGGTAGTCGATGCACAAATTAGAAAGTGTAGAATCAAAATTTCTATGCACGCGGTTAGACAGTGGAAACTGATGGTGAGTACCGATGCATAACAATTTGCTTACAACATTGTTGCATAAGATTAAACCGCGCAACTGTCTCTTCGCTTGACAGTTAACCTGATGTGATGCCTGCTACATTGCATTTTTCTGTTGTAGCAAACTTGAGGTTTGATTCGATCGATTCTCTAAAGGGGAACAAATGTTCTTCACTTATACTTGTTGAAGATATTAGTGGTGAAGGATGATGTTTTATACTCATAAGTATTAATAATATTAATTGATTCGGTCTTTTAAATCATTCTATTGATAATTAGATTTTAGATAAATTACCAAAGGAAAGCCGGCAAGAATCGAGTTATGTGGACCCTTCGCCATTGGAAGCTGTATTTATGATTTTTACACAAAAATGTCTTTCATTTGCAACAAGCCTGCTAACAAAGATTTTGTGTTGTCCATTTTTTAAATACCCATAAAATAATTTCTGGACTTGTAATCACACTAGTCCTAAGCTCGTTTCATCTACCACTTGTCTGAGGAATCTATTATTAGTCCAGCTATTAGAATACATATATTTCAAGGGTGAAGTGTCCATATAACACGATTACTGTCGGCTTACCTTTATGTAGAATCTACCTTTATGTAGAATCTAATTATCATTAGAACGATTTGCAGACCGCATTTAAGGATATCAGTACGTATAATATGTTGGCTTCACTTCCAGAAAACTTCACCTTTCACCACTGACATGTTTCATATAAACTTGCGTCAATATCACAACCCTTAAGATATATTACGAAAATAAATGTTATTGTAGAACTACCCTCACAAACGTAGTGATGTACTATTTTTAATTCTCATTGACGTAAAGCCTATTTTCATTCATCCTGTTTGAAAAGGCTATCTCCATTTATAAATTGACTTATAGGTCAGATTGTGTTATGTAACACGGACACTTGTATTGTGCTAAGTTTGTTTTCTATAATTACTGAAAATTTAACATTGTATACTTTGTTATTAACACGAATCTGCATTATAGTAGCGAAAGGTGAAATTTTTCCAAAAGAGACCAACATAAGTACTAGTATAAATACGGTCTGGAACTTATTTTAATGATAATTAGATTCTACATAAATCGAATCAGATTATATGGATCCTTCGCGACTGCTACATTAGTATTAATAAACTATATTTTTTTTAAAAAATTTACATACGTAACCTTCAACGAAATACTATGTAAAAATCGATTATACTTGTAAATGCTTTATTATTGATATTTGAACCGTAATCTCTATTTTCATTATCAAAATAATATCCTTTACTTGGTAACAATAACAATATATAAAACCCATATTCATTACAACCCAGATATACTGTAAAGCGTACAGTATCGGATCGTCAAAACCGCATCAGAATCTATACAGTAGTTTACGAGATAAACTTATACAAATGGGGACATAAAAAATGACTATTTGTAGCAAAAATCGATACGCGTAGTTGCGTAGACTTAAACTAGCTACGTAAACTGTAGACCTCTACGTTCCGTAGCATAGACTACGGTCTATTCTAGTTTCGTAGCATCGTAGCTATTAGATACTAGAACACGCATGTCATAACTTTTAAGGAATGTTATGTTTGTAATTCATATTAAATAAATTGAAGTATGAGAATATTAGTATATAATTATAGAGCTAAAATATAAAAGTATTTTTTTTTATTTTCCATTTAATACTTCCGTCACTCGTAAGTTTTTTTTTAAGCAATTTTTTATAAACATATATAAGCACTGCTACGTGGTTTTTGTTTTAACTTGAGCAAAGCAATTGTTTGGTCACATCTTTAAATTACATTTATTAAGACAAAAAAAAATCTTTTAATTATTCATATAATTTAATATTTCTTACAAAATAACGGTAATCAAAACAAAAATAATAAAGTGCAGTTAATTACTATAGAAATATTTTTTTTAAATTGTTTCATTCAGTTCAGGCGTTCCAGAGTCAAACAAACTTCTAAATAACTTCCACAAAGAGACAAAAACAGTGTGGAACCTTTTAATCAATGATATATTTCTACACGATTTAGGAATCAAAATAGAACCTAACAGCCTACAGTCTAACCAGGTCATTTATACGATCCTAGATCTAAATAAACACGCGGTTATAAATAACATGTCCCAAGTCCGTGGTGTGTGCAGTCCCGCAGGATACAAATGCGCGAATGACGTCAGAACACGAGCAGAAATAAAACGCGCATAACATTATTGGAGGAAGACAGGGACGGAGTCAGGAACTCGGGGGGCTTGACCTCTCTATCCATGTGTTAAGTGTAACCTTGGGGGTACGTATTTACCCTGTATAGACTCTACGAAGTTTTATTCTATTAACTATAGTTTTGTTAGCTTCACCATATACTACATACATATTTTTTTTTTGTAAATTTTGTTGAAACTACATTGCTCTGTCATTGTTGCATTTTTCAAATAAAAATTGTTTTTCCTTTTTGTATTTAATGTATAATTAAATGTTGCAGGTAATTCTATTCAGCTATGTTTACGTGACGCACAAACAATATGTTATTATAATATACAAAGAATTAGATATATACTGTAAAGTTGGTAAAACCACATTGCTGATGTAATAATAGCGAATTTTCCTTGAGGTCTCTAGTATAATTCTTAGGTAAGATGATAAAAGGTGTGAGGTGTATAATGATTCAAAAAACATGCATTAAATAAAACAAATCTGACATTAAATTGCTTATGATTTACTTGGTATAGAATTATATGAAATACACTAAAGATAGGCTTCATACTTATAAAATCACGGGACGAAAACGATGTCAAAGAAAATAAGTTACTAGTTACACTTTCCCCTCTATATTCACTACCTAATGCTATTTATTTTTATATCAATATTATAAACAATTTCTACTCTATCAACTCCCTGAATCCGACCCTGAAGCTTTCATTCCGTAACCGCGAGCTTACTCCGCGATCTTACCAATAAATATTTAGTCCTAAACATAAGTTATTTCATATTTATTACTTACAATAAAAAACAAGTTTTCCAAACAACCCTCGTAAAAGGGAAACCTCGCAATAGCCGGGGGAAGGGGTCGGAATTGGGGTAGTAAAACTATTGCGTTTAGAAATATTGACGTCCTGATTAAACAGGGGTTCTAGGGATAGGGTGAGTTTATAACAGACATTGTAATTAGTGGTTTTAGGATCTGCTTTTTTTATTTTAGACTTGATTTGGAGTTTTCATGTTCAGTAGTAGTTCAGAGTGTGCGAGAAGTCTTGCCACCTATTATAGGCATCTACTATGTTTTTTTTAATTTTATACGTGATTTAAAACCTACTACGTGTAGCAGTTTCCTTTAAAATTTGGAATTATTTTGATGTAAAATCTTCTACATACAGCAGTTCGGTTTGCAGCGCGATTTTTAATACTTGAAAACAGTGGCTAAAGGTTTATGTAACCCGATTACTGTCGGGTTCCCTTTATGTAGAATATAGTTATCATTAGAACGATTTGCAGACCGCATTCATATATATAAGTGTCTAATGTTGTGCGGGATTCCTTTTCGGAAAATTCAACCTATCGCCACTGCTTGCCAGGTTGAATACACATTTTGGTTTTTAATTTTTCGATATTGGATTTAAGACAGAATAGTTGTAAAACTCGGCCAAATTGTTTCTATAATATAAGTGTTTCGCTAAACTCACATTGTACAAAGTAGGAAAGATGGCATGATTAATTTAAAATTTATAATGACGTACTTAATTTTTATTATTGAATTGAAAAGACCAACCGCTTGCTGAGTAACAACGAGCTTTGAACTAAAGGAATCCTATTTAATGTTTTTAAAGTACTACGGAGAGATTAGATGTTAATTCTCATAATGGCCTTTACTCTGAATATGATATTTATCAAATTAGAAAACAAGCTAGACACATGGCAGAAACGTGGTACGCACCGAGATGAAAAGCAGAAGTGTTTGCATCCAAGCAAACTCGCATACGAGAAAACGCGTAGTAATATTTGTGGTTAAAATCCATTTAGTTTCATAATACGTTTGCTAATAAAAATACATTTTGCTATAGACGTTAATAAATCGCAAATACTCAGTCATCTAAACATTGCTTAAAATCTCTCACGATCTCATTCCCAAAATCCGTCCGAAAACAAAATCTATGTAGAAAGCTAGCAATTGCGGCCCAACCCAAAGACATTGCAAAGAGAAAAAAACGGCCAATAATAATAGTCGGCGCACGAATATCGAGGCCAAGGCTTGTGCAACTTTCGAAACCCCCCCTACGATGCGTCTGCGCAGCCCCCCCTCCCGTCTCCCTCGCTCCCCGACCGCGACACCCCGCCCAATATCCTTGCGGACCCGCTTTATTTATAGCCCAGTACTTTAACAACCGTTTGGATGTTTTTTTTGCAATTGCGGAAGAGGTATTGGTTTTAGAAACTTTTTAAAAACATTGGAATTGTTGTTTCTTTGGATAAAATGGCGGGTAATGCCAAATATTGCTTTTATTTGCATTATAATTCGATATATGGAGAGAATTACAGGTTTAATTTCGAATCAATTGCATTTCTATGAATATATAAGTCGATCGAACAATGTTTCGCAATTTAATCTTTTCAAGATTTCAATACGTTAGTACAGCTTTAGTTTTATTTATTTAATTAAGGGAAAATCTTAGACCAAATCAGGACCATTTTCACTTAAGCGGCCTAATGATTTGTTTCACAAAGTTCAATAAGGATATTAAACAGCTAATGTAGTATTTACTTACGAGCGTATTTTAGGACGTAACTTATACATTTAGCCGTTTTATATTTCAAGAATAATATTAACTCAGACGCGAAAAGGCGCTTAATATCACCAAAATCATAAACTAATTTCTGGATTAGTTCTAATATTTAATAACAGATGGCCCTTATCGCTTTAGTTTTCCTGTCATTAACAAATCAACGGATAAACTGCGTTTTTTTATTTTAATTATCGAGTGCATACAATTCGTTCGTATAACATTACGTCATTTTACTTAGTAATTAATAGCAAACAACATGTAAATTATTTATAGAGTTAGGTCAATGTTTTCCTTGTAGGTTAATCTTTCTAAAATGTTTAAAGCATGCAGAATAATTCATTCTATTTAATGTATACTGCGATTAACTATTTACATACTTTATGTTATTACGTCAATAATTATTAATTATGAATATTTAGAGGATAATCACTAAACTAAAAAATAGACCAACCATGTTAATAATAATTTAATATTTTAGACGAATTCAATGTCATTGTTATCGCCTCGATATAAGACACTATAAATTATAAGACTAAATGATATGAACTGAGTGTTCCTATGCAGATATCAAGTGAATATTGACAGGCAAGTGAAAGAGATAGGGAGATCGTGCGGCCTGGTGGTCTAGAATAACAGTACCGAATTAAACTTATTAATTTTCATTAAATATAGTATACTTTATATTTGCAAAACACTTATAGAAGAAATATTTTTTGAAAATAGGTTATAAACTTTAAGGTAACTGAACCGCTGATGATCTATTTAATTCTAAAATCTTCTTAAACAAATATAAAACTGATAAAAAAAACTTTGATTTACTTGCAACATGTGAGTTATACTGAAAGAAATAACAAAAAATCGTAGTATATTTTGAAAAAAATGTCATAAATGGTGGTACATGTTAGAAACCAGGCCATCATTGATTTCCTATATATTAATCAATTATTATACATCTACTAACAAATTTTCCACACTTAAATATATTTAAAACTAACGTATTACTTTCATGACCTAGCTCTAACAAAACGAGATTCGAACCCCGACACTGTAGCTTTATTTGTGAGACAAGGAAAACGCGCAGATGCGTGGCCCTCGCTTACTCACTCGAGACAACCTTGAGTAGTGCCACAGTGCAGGGCAGTAACGCAACATCAAATACAACGATTCGTTTCAATACTCACTTAACTCATGTTAAGCGAAGTGGATGTTTTAACCCCATCAAACTTGCCAATGGTAGCATATAACATATCGTCTTACTGGTCAAGGTTCGTGAAGTTCAAGGTTCCATTCCCAGTCTAGGCAACCAATGTCTGCGTATATAGTTGTTTAAAAACACGTTCTCGGAATTCGGATTGGTGAAAATCGTGAACGCCGCGCAAGTCCGGGTTCAATTTTCGCGCTACATCTTATATTGATTTTTCTTTTGGCGTCTCCAAAGACATCGAAGCTTAAAAATCACCTTTCCTATAACTAAAAGCCGAAAATGGCAGACTTTTACTTAAGCCAAAATACCTTCTGTAACAACAAAAGATCATTGGTGATTAACAAAAGTCAGACAAATCAACTTATTTATAAACCAGTAAAGTTGTATTACTGTCTCGGCCTAGCTGTGATGGACAATGCAAGGCAGCTGACAGCGTATAGATTGATCGGGAACATTTTTATTTAGTGTGCACTTATAATAAAGCGATGTTATATTAGTTGTACCAGCGACTCTGTGGGGAACTTATTTACAAACGTTTGCTAGAAGTTCCACACATAATAGTCCTTTATGGAATTTTCCTATGCATTTATAAGTTTACTAATTTTACTAAGCACCTTTTGGCGTTAAAAATTGTCAGATATCAAACTAAGTTTATCTATCTGAAATATATTTTAAAAAACATTGAAATATTTTATATTACAAACAACTCAAGCATTTATAATCTAAAATAGAACACTATATTTCGATTTAAAACTGACCAAAACGACTTAGTGCATAAGCTATTTGTCGACTCGTGCGCAGTGCACCGGGCGACCTCGAATGCTGTGTTTGATTACGGAAGCTCACCCGACCAGCTCTAAAGATGGGCATTGTTTGATATATTACTTACACGCCCCTTGTATCGAAGGGCCTTTATTTTTATCAGTGGTTATTAAAGTAGTAAGCTTACTCAAAACGTATTGAAGGTAATAAGTAAGAATATTGATAAATATATTAATAAGTCTGCCATTTTTAATAAATGATTGCAATACCTTTCTTGAATCTATCTTAAAAATAATAAACTATTCCAATCGTTTTCTTCAATCTATCTCAAAAATGTACCAAACAGAACAAAGTTTATTTAGACATGCTTCATTTGTAAGCTTATTATATATAGTTATTTTGATCAGTCTATTCTCGAAATTGGATTGAAGATAAGATTGGGATGGTTAAATAAAAATGGCTGTTAATTAACAATTTATTACTATTCATGTGCGTTCCTATTAACTTGTTTTCACGCTCGGTGATTGCTAATTCGTTGTCGAATTCTGCCACAAAGCAAGCGGGCTTTCATGTTTCCTTTAGATAGAGATTGTAGCCATGCATTATAGAAATCATTTTAATGAAGTCACAACTTCTTAGTAAAATATTTGATTGCTGTTTCATATTCTATTATTATAAACATTATAGTAAATAAATAAAATTATTTATATTTGATATGTTAGGGTAACGAGTGAGAAAGCCGTGAAATATTAAACCTACTATGTTAAGAAACTTTAGAACCTATTGCCATTTGCATATTTTTGGCATCAAATCGATAGCGTCTGCGCATCCTTTAATGAAACATTAAATCTCCCACATGAATCAAAAACATTAGGAAAATTTTCTTCCATGAAAAACACGAATAGATATTCGAAGAAAGATGAAATCAGTGATTGCGAGATAAACGGGTTACATGACACTTTAAACATGCGCGCGGCAATGCGGATCAATGCTATCTCCATCAACTAGACATGGGGGTCAAGGTTCAAAACTGGCAATGAACTGATCCAGATCATTAGTTTGTCCTTGGGGCTTGTTTTTGAATTAACATCCCTCAGTATGAGGGTGTTGTTTGTAAATGCCGGTAGTATTTTTTTTATATTGACTGCTTCGATGGCATAGTTGTATAGCGCGCGACATCGCTTTGAAGTCCTAGTTTCGGGAAATTATATTTATTTATACACTTTATATACAGAGAATTGTATAAGCGGACGTAAATCAAAAGGCATTGGGTTTTTCTGCTCATTACCATCATGGACTTTAGTAATATCCATTATGATATGGTATGGAAGACATGACGAAAAATGCCCTATATCTCTGCCTATACCGGTGATAAAGGCGTGATGTCACCGTTGTGTTATATAGAATAAAGAAGAGCTCCCCACAATAAGAGCAATAATATGCGTTAAAGGACACAGGTATCCTTAAACAACGTCAATACAATGACTTAAAATGTAAGTCTCAAATGTCCAGCAATTACATTGGCCTTGACCTTGAGAATGAAACAGCGGTCGCCAGTCTTGCTTGGCAGCAGAAGTAGATTCGTCGAGGTCTACTACCCCAACTACTTATACTACCCATAGTAACATACTACCCATGCGTCTCAAGGACATTTGGTCGCGTATGCACTATACCGCCCCGATTTGATCAGTAGATAAATTATTATCTTAAGTAGATAGATGCATAATGCACTTTACTAGAGTTTCTTAATAATGCTTTAAGTCATAAATTTTCTTATTTCATTCTCATCAGATTTTAAAATGATGTTGATTCTTTTTTTAATTTTTATAGCTGTTGTGGCTTTTTTCTTTAACATTTTATAACTTTTTCTTATTGGCCGGTTTTGCATTGCATAAAATTACTTCACAAAATGGCTGACAATGCCGTCAATGAATATTAAAATATTAATTTGCAAAGGAATTTAAACTTATCGAACATAATTTTAAAATTAAAAATAAAATATTCGTTCATAACCTAAAGTCGAATCTCGCCGACGCCGACTGTCCGCCATCTTTATCGACTACAACTCAATCGGAAAACGACACCGTGTCTCTGTGTGTAACACTGTGTGCGTCTCGTGTGTAAGATGCACAGTTAGCGTTGCAGTCGCTCGGCGCTAGTGTAGCTAACAATGTGCAACAAATATTCGAGTAATTTTTAGTTCCCAATTCCACCACCGGCAAATATGCATTTGCAGATTGATGAAACTGAAAAACAGCACATCGGCCGCGTGATTCCTTCGCATTTAAATGCAAAAAGATAGTATCATGAAATGAATCTTATTTGTTACGAATTAAAGATGACATTACAATGGCATTATTGTTATTTTTTTCTCTTTGCGGCCGCCTCAAGAAGGGAACTCTTTGTTTCCTATTAGTTTTCTTTTATTTATTGTCGTTTTCTTTAACTCGAGATGTGGGTCAGGATCGGAAGAGCTGTTAATGCTTTAAGCTATTTTAAGCTGGCTCATACAGACGTTTAAAAAGACAGAGTGAAGATTCAAGTTCATACGATGTATTGCTCTGTTTACACCTTTATTAAACGTAGATTTAAGATATATTTTTAGTCAGAATAACACATTAGAAATGCAGTTTACGTTCTCTCGGCCTTCATTTAAAGATAATGGTATTATCTAAAGTGTTGATTTGGCATCGTCCAAACTGCAGTTATTCGGGTATATAACTGTAACTAACAACAATATTGCGCCCTTTAGTCATCAGATTAGACGAAGAGACGTATACTCGTCTTACAATAGCCGGCAAACAACTTGAATATATTACCGCGTGGTGGGGGCTACACTAAGACAGGTATAATCCCACACCACGCGGTAGTGTGTAGAGCTTATAGTTTAAAAATCTATCTATTCCGTCTAATATCAAACCCAAACCTACGACCTCAGCGTTTAACCCATAATAGTGCAACGCACGCACAGTCGCTGCGATGTCATTTGAAAATCAAAGTTAAATGACATGAGATATTTTTAACTTCAAACTTTATCGACTGTAGATTTGACGCTCTATATGTTTTGCAATAATATGCAACAGGGCTTGTACTTTGACTTTACTAACAGGAATACTTAAAAGTTGAGTATAACGTTTATACTAGAAGATGCTAGCCGTCTTGCCCGCAATATGGCTTCCCGGGTCAAAAATTTCCTCTGTATATTTTACTGTTAGTAGCCTATATACTAATCCGGGATATAATCTATCTATTTGCCAAATTTTATTCAAAAGCGTTCAGCAGTTTCTGCATTATCTTGTAACAAACATCGAAACATCGTGCACAAACATTTAAAATATTAAATAGTAAGAATGAACTGGTCCATTTTGAAACCAGATCAAAAGCGTCTACTGTTGACTACTAGTGAAAATAGTTACACGATAGTTCCATGCATCTATTGCTGCCTAGTTGGTCATTCCATAAAATAATAAATACTTAAACAACGAACACAAACGATAGCTTTCTGTTTATTACTTATAGAATTTAAATTACTCATGACCACGTAACACTAAAAGGATGGTCAGATGCAGCTAACGAAAGGTTCCCTAAGTAGCTCCATCTTTAGATAAAGAAATTATTGTCACATCACTTTTTTTCGATACGTTACATTTTCAATCACTTCCCCTAGTCGAAAATCTTGCAAAATTCGAGTTCTAAGTATTCAGTAACTATCCATCACGGTTTGTCAACTGTATCTATTGTTATAATACACATGAGTAGTTTGAAAACTGTTAACTAATCGACGTCACGTAAGCAATTACTTAAAACACCATAATCGTTCTATGAAAGCTAAATGTTGTAGTAATATTGAGGATCTCAACTCAGTATCAACCTGGAGTCTGAAATTTGTAGCTTATGGGACCAAATGCGTCGAAAAGTGGGTGCTCTAGTTCCTCTGTCTCCCTCTTCAGGGTTAAGGCGAGATGAGTTTTATTTTTGTGCGTTTGGTGATTGAATTTGGCAGCTTTTGAGCAACGAAACGTGTAAAAGCTGCTCCCTATCTTTTAATTCCTTTCCACATTAAAGATAATATTTGTACATTTGCAGCGCTGCGCTACTCCATTTAAACTGCCACTGACCATTCATGCAAGAGCTACATATGTAAGGCGTTGCTTCCATTAATTGCATCTCTATCTATCCTAGAATCAGATGTTTTTTTTTGGAATGGATAAGTATGTTGGACGTTTAAGCCTTATACGACATTCGTGGTATTGCCGCAACATACTTCAAGACAGTCTACTTAAACCCCACTTTTGAGGAATCAGTTCCAAGTGTATTAGCAGAATCGAACCTGATATCCTACTCTAGTATATTTAACCGTTAGACCACGTAGGTCATGATTAGTAAACAACTATAATTCGTCCCAAAGATAACATGACTCAGCCCGCGTGCAATTATTTATAGAAACGAATATATATGACCGTTCGTTTCAATTAGATGTCTGTGATTTGGTTCTGGGATTTGTTGTTTTTTATTGGCCGCTGTAGTATAATAGGAAAGGATTCGATTCGTCTGATGAATAAAATAACAAGACTTGCTTGTGACTTCTGATATTAAAATAGTAAATTTTTTTATTGCTTTGATAGATGAGACGAGCTTGCCGTTCGCCTGATGGTAAGCGATACGCCCATCAACAGTAGAAACACCATCCAACACCTTGAATTACAAAGTATTGTTTGGTTTCCACTGCGTTCGCCATCCTGCGACATGAGATGTTAAGTTATGTTCAGTAGTTACACTGGCTACAATGTCCTTCAAACCGGAACACAACAGTGACTGCACACTGCTGCTTGGGGGCAGAAATAGATATTGCAGTGGTACCTACCCAGGCGGACTCTCACATATGAAAGACCTACCACTTTATTTCATGCGATATTTTTGCCAGTGTATTTATGCCTTTTTTCATGCGCTATTCACCGTTAGTAATTTCTCCAGTGAAGCCCCATTAAAAAGTTTAACTTGTCAAAAATAATGTTGGGATTTAAAATAAATAAAATGCTTCATTGATCACGTAGGCTAACATAGTTGCACTTATAATAAATCAAGTTACATGAGAATATATATGATTGATGTAAATTTACGCCTGTATCGGAAGGATGGGCAGTCTGGAGTCCACACATTAGTACTTAGTATACCCATTGCTCTAATGGACCTTGTTTCCATCCGATACATAGAATTGGGTACTTGATTTTTTTTAGGCATTTGTTAAAGGTCTAATACAATCCAAAAGGGAAAATGATGATGATGTGGATAGAAGAGCCGGTAGGGGTCGACGGAACCGAACCTTCAAATGATATCTGACATTCTTAGTAAAGGCCAGGCCGAAAATATCCTGAACCAGCGAGAATGCATGATTGATGAAGGTGGAGGAAGCTAGAGAAGTATGCCAGAATCGTGCAAAGTGGCAATCCATATAGGATACCTACCCCTATAGAATAAGGGCGTGATAATGTATATATGTAGTTAATCCAAAAATCTAACACAAAAGAAAAGCAAATCAATTTAAAAATTAACATGTTATAAAAAAAATCTTGTAAAAATAGGAATGGCGAATTTATATATTTTATGATCAAAATCACTAATTTTAATTTCTCAATCTGGCTCTCTAATACCAACACCACCTAAATACAATATTTCCTTGATGATACAATTATAATATATTTGGAGATATAAGTTGGCATATATACGTAACATACATAACAATAGAACAAAATAAATAATAATTATTAGTTTATACACCACTGATTCTTCTCAGAAGTAGTAATCTAAAACATCTTTCTTGACATGTTTAACCTCTAGGATTGTCTATGACAAGCAGTGACTGAGCATAAGACTTATTTACATCTAATATCGGAGTAATAAATGCCTTGTATGTTATAATTTAAAGTCCCAATTGCTTTGCAATCATGAAGTTTACCATAAGATATCTGATCTACTCATGATGACGTCTTTTACTTTATCCCCCTTGCAATAGAAGTCTACGCAGCAATTTTTTACAAGCATGCGAAAGTTATAAATACAGTAAGAATAAGGTTCAGTTTTTATTACTGGCCGGTAATCTGACTTTTACCTTATCAAATCATGTAAGGTATGCTTTCCTCCTCATTAATATATTAGCTCTGTATTATATTATCTTCCTGAGGGATATGAGATGTTTCTACTGAGAGTTAGGTACGTAATTTGCTTACAGTGCGTTTGTAGGCTTGCATTTGAAACTAATAGCGAACTCTCAGGTTTTCTCGTGATGTTTGATATCATGGGGAGTTTAGGGCTATTTTTACAAATTAAATTAGCTATTGTCAACCTTAATGGCCTATTTGAAGTTTATTCCTAAAAGATTTAACAGATCTGAAGCTGAGAATGACAGAAATATGAGTGAGATAAATTCAAACTGATCGAGAAACGGGAGAGCTTTTATTCGCAAAGGGACAGGCACAACTAAAGCAATACTAGATGTTATACCTAGGAACTTAGTTTTACTTGCACAGGTTTATTTATATAATTAGTACTCAGGACTCATCGTTCCTCAGTTAAAGATGTACTAGATAATAAAGTGTTAATGTTATACACAAAGTACATTAAACTAATGTGTCATTCTACATCTAAGCGAGTCATGATGCCCTTTGATAGGTGAAACTACTGTGTTTGACCTGATGACTCGAACGTTAAAATTACTATTAATCAAATGTTTTAGATTTTTATCGTTATACAAATTATTTGTGATACTGAAAAACAAACGTAAAACGCTGTTTAGTGAGGAATATAATTACATAGTTATTATTTCTCATTTTAATAAATATTATACTTAATATATTGTTATAGTTTATTTGTAAAAAATATATTCGGTATTATCATAATGTTACTGTTTTTACATGAGCATTTAAAATCGCTATATTATTTTTATAAAACATCTTATAAATTAGAAATTAAATTTATTATAAATATTTTTAAATTATATTACTTAAACTTAAATTACTATGATGTTAATGATGATATCTTGTAATAAAACAGGGGTATAATGAGCAAAGCACTACGTAATCATCCTTTTATGTGCTTGAAGCGCATAGGGTTAAATATAGTAACATGATTATAATTATAATTTTAAACCTATTTAACTTTTTGATTATATTTGTATTTAATACCGATTTACAATTAATTCTATGAGAAATGTAACAACACCTTATGAAGTGATTAGTAACTTATTTAATTAATTGGAATAAAATTATATATTTTTATAATAGTTTACAAATAGGAATTATTTCTTAAACATAAAATTCACCGAAAATAAAGTTTGAATGTTATAATCATTTTATTTTTGCCACTAAACCGTTTGAAATGAAACTAAAAAAAAGAGAAAAAGAAATTAAAAAACACTGACCGCATTTTAAAAATACGAGCTTTCTTTCTGACGAATTAAAAATAAAACCGCGTGAGAGAGACGGCAGATCCGAAACTTTTACTCGAAAACATGCAAAACGTTTCAACTTAGGCCTATAAACACATTAAATTTCACCGTAAATACCAACTAAAATACTTTACACCTTTTTACTAACGAAATAAGCGTGTTTGTTATTTTTCGGTTAGTATTTTAATGGTTATTTTCCTAAAAATGGTGAAAAAACAACATGGCGGAGCCCGCGCACTTGGTAGGCTTCAAAAAAAGAGCATACAATCAAAATGGCTGGCTTTCTCGGCAGTGCCTAGTGTTGCTGACGTCATTGGACGACGTGTCCTTGTCACTTTGTCTAGGGATTCTTCTAATACGACTGCATTTGTAGGAAATATACGTTTTACAAAGTTACCTCGTGTTTTTCTGTAGTGTGAATGGTGTCGAACGGTGGTTTTAAAAAGCAGATTTCATTATAATTTATGATTTCTAAACGTATTCAAATATAATATTGTGAAAACAAATAAATACGGTGGACGGAATATTAAAATATTTTTTAAAAAATTGTCACATAAAATAAAACGGTTAAAAATGTGAATAAACAATAAGCAAAATAAAAAAGGTACTCACCAAAAAACAGAAACGGTAAACACAAAGTCCAATAAATCTAAATAATTGATAAAATAACACAACACGACACAGGGCACTAGAGTTTTATTATAAAGATAAAAAATCTTGGATAAATCAAAAAACTAAGGCATCATAGACGACGTCTGAAATTAAAATAATATTTGTGTAACAATTCGCGGCCGACTCCTGCGCAAATTCAAAACGCTCGTTCAATAAAAATAGGATAAATAATAGATATGCGCCGGTGGAATATTGGAAGTGTCGGAGGCCGACGCGCGCTCCATGTAGTTTATTCAAAAAATCGCGATGTACTGGCGCGCTAATAAACTTGCAGGAAGGACGCGTTTTCCTAGTGATGTAGACACAAAAATTCTTTTCAAAAAATCCAACCAACGAGCGTTTTGAGCCAAAAAATCTAACCTAACCTAACCCTGTCGGGCGGCCGACTGACGGGCGCGTAGGGGCCGTATTGCCAAATATTTTTTTTTGCATCTCGGCCGAATTATGCACTTGTATGCGACTTACGTCGTCCCTTCATTGTGGTGGTGCGACATGTACCGATTGGGCATTTTTACGTGCGCTCGATGTGTGCTCACTCACACACGCGCGACACACGAAATTTTTGTATGTGCGCGTTCGGCGGCCCTTCGGCGTTTTTCGAGTTTATTTTACACGAAAATTTCCAAGTGTTATGTAAACACTGTGGATTTTTTTTAACGTGACTAAAGTTAGGAGCCGGAGGGGTCGACGGTCGCATTTTTCGGGAACTCTGACTAATTTCGCTAAAAGGATCTTCGGCAGGACGGTGGCGCTCCGATCTCGGCGTTGTTTCGCTTCGGCGCGAGCGCGCTTTAAACAGCTCGCTTCTTTAAATACAAATTATTTGTTTTTGTATTTCATTTTTCCAACATTGTTATGGCTGGTTGTATACTTAGGTTCCTTGGCCTGTTTTCGGTTTTGTTAAGAGCTTGAATAATGACGAAAGAAATGACAAAATTGCCAGTACGACGCCGGTATGCGATGAATTCTTGATGAAGCTGCACAAAATAAATACTATTTTACCGAAACTGGAGTCTCAGTAAAAGCGCAAACTGTCACTAATGTTATTAGAAATAATATGAGAAATCACCTATCTTATTAAGAGTAAAATTACTATAATTTTAAACATTTTAAAAAGCTGTATTTTAATCTGAACACAAAAATTAAACAGAAAGTAATATAACGTCGAACGATAGCGTATATTTCAATATATTTTGTCCTTATCTGATTTACATGTTACAAATTTAACTTCCAATTAATTACCCTAATAAAATAATATTTATTTTCACACTACATTATCTCCAAGCTACAAAACCTTTCCAAATACCTCATCCACACTCCAAAAACTCTAATAATTCCACCATTTCTATCCCACACCTTTATCACTATTAATATTGTTCTAAATCTATGAATATCCTAACCTGCGTAAAGGTCATCGAAGCAGAAGGGCTGGTTGAAGGTCACAGGGGTACAGGTGCCTTAAAAATAGTAAAAAACCCTTTTGAAACTAGTCATTGGGCGCGATAGTCTGGGTCAGCTAGCCTAATATTTGGAGCATTTTTAAAAATAGATGTTATATATTTGTTCTTAATTATAACAGTTGGTTTAATTGTCTCAATTTGAATAAATGCTTTCTTTTTTATTATAATGTGTTAGTTTAATAATTTTGAATAACTTTAGAAGTTAAATAAATGTTTGCACTTGTGTTTTGTTTTGTTAAGAATTATCTCAACATTGTTTAATAATGTTGTCTTTTTATTATTTTTTTGAGGTTCGCTGGTTGTGATAGTTATACATTGGTTTTTATTTAGAGTGGTGTTAATAATAACAGATTTTAGATAAGTGTTGTCTTTTTATTCTATGTGTAAGAAAGTATGTTAAACTTTGTTATAATTTGATTGAAATGCTGAGTATAAGTGTGAGTAAGAGACGATATAACATTACGGTTTTGATTATTTGTTATACCTAAATAAATTTTATATCTACGGATGTTACTTATATCAGAAAATAATGTAATTTAGCTGTTAAAACTACGACAAATAATATTTTTTAAACCATATAAAAACAGATTTTAATAATGAAAAAAACAATTACTGTTTATTTCATTTGCATTAAAAGCGATGGCAAGAAAATTAAAATACTTTTTAAATCTTCAAAATCCGAACGACTCCACCTTTAAAAATTAATAATATTTTAAATAACTATTTACAACAATTCCAATTATATTAAATGCTCTTTATTGAATATACTCGTAATTATGTAATTATAATTTATTACAAAAACATTACATTAATTAATCATTAAATAACATTAATATTTTTAATAAGTGCATCTATGTAAACAACTGGATGGGCAGACGTGGCGTTGCATTAGATTGATACGGCGGGTTGACGGCCGAGCGCCCTTGTTAGACAAAGGACAAATCGACTAACTCGGATACCGATGCACAGAGTACGACGCAGATGAGTCATGAAGGCAACCCTATTTATAGTTATTTGTAGTATGATTGTACAGCCCTGTTTCTATGGCAAACTTGTAAGCCGTAGCCGGTTTGTCTGTTACAAGGCTTGTTTTGGAAAATATGCTTTCAAAGAAAATGTCTGAGCACTTTTACGCAAATAATTGGAAGGCCAGAATTGTTAAATAATATTTACCATTGAAAGTTTAGTTTTAAATTATTTTTGACGTGTAAGTTTTATTGTTTGGCTGTGGCATTGATTATCCCTTACAGGAGATATACTTATTCATGGTCTGTAAAAAATATATAGGAGTTCACTTCCGCAAGTTTTTCTGTCTAAACAATTACGATAGGTAACCTGCTACTTTTGAAGCTTGCAGAACTTGCGGCAATTCGCGTGTGTATGTACTATTCACTGACGTATATTACTATTGAAATATTGCCGGTAGTGAGGACGCATGTGGAAGTTATTGCGCAATATATTGCTGCAAGAACTGGCTAATATAAACATAGCACTAAGCTGTTTATGGACAGTAATGTGACGCATTTTCTTTTTCGAATTCTGCGAAGTCTCGCAACTAATACCTGAGATGCATTCACACATTACGACTTTATCCCTGAAGGGGTCGACAGAGGTAAAAGCAGAGCACGCACTTTTTGGCAAATGTGTTCCGTCCCATGCTGTATAGGGGGCGAGCCTATCGCTATATCGGGCACAAATTCCTCCCGGCTGATAGTGAGCAGAACAACCCAAATATTACTTAGCCCGACCTGGGTTTCGGACCCGAAGATTGAGATCAGAGGCCGTACCACACAATACACGCCATTGAGGCAGCAACGTCATGTATTTTTATAATACTACGAATGTATATTGCGGCTCGAAGGACCATAACTAAAATGTCTTTGTGGGTCATGCAAAAATGGGTCTAGAGACAGCTGTAGAGAGAAAGTCCTGAATTCGATTCCCAGGCTGGATACATAACACTTAGGTTTTATAATAGCAATTTTCTCGGGTCTGCATAGAGATTGATATCAGATACGTGATCTTAAAAACGAAGTCAAATCTTCTGCAACATACTTTAAATGTTTTCTATATTTGAGTGGTATAAGTGAATGGAATGGAATGAGAAGAATTATTTAAATGTGTTATCAGAAATTAAAGGAATCTAAACAGATACGATAAACGTTTTTTTATAAAATCAGTGAACTGTCCTGTCTGCATCCCTCGTATTTATTCTATGCTCGTGCATTCTACACACACACGGTTGACGTGCGCCCGCGCAGCTTTGTAGACCATCTTTGTTTGGGATACTGGAGTTTGGGTTTTAGTCAATATTTTTTAGTATACACTACGATGTTTCTGTTAGGTATTTTTAAGTATAATACAGTTTTTAGTGGAATTTATCGTGTTTAGAATCATCTGTATACATATCACAGCATATTTTGTTTCTGCTTCCAATTTGCCTTTACTGTTATGTCCGCTTCAAGGACGCTGTATTTCTATTACTGGGCAATTTGAATAAACATAAGTATAATGACTATACTACATAATGTATATAACTGCCTTGGTGGCTTAGTTGTATTGTGTGCGCGGAGCGACCAATCCGAGGACCTAGTTTCGAATCCTGGGTCGGGGAAAACGATATTGCATTTTGCTACTCAATATATCCCGGAGTCTAGAATTTGTGCCGATGTGGTGATAAAATCGTCCTCCAATATAGTATGGAACAGAATACACTTGGAAAATGATAATATGGTTAACCTTTGCCTACTCTTTCGGTAAAAAAGACGCGATATAATCGTATTAAACGACCGCGTGCTTACGTATATTGTAAGACTTGTCACTATCGGAGCTAGTCATTTTCGTCAGCAGAAGTTGGGGAAATCCTATGTTCGGAACAAACAATTTTTGCCTAGAATAAGTAATTTAAAGAATAGCATAAAAATAAGTGATCGAGTTTTCCTGCTCTGGCTGAATAGGTTTGGTTTTGCATCCGTGGCGAAGTCCATATAATCCGATATTTGCTTCCCACTATGAAGTGTTTCGGTAGAATCTAGATATCGTTAGAACACTTGCAGAATGTATTTATGCATATTAGTCCCTATATGTTGTGTCTGATTCCCTTTCAGAAAATTATACCTTTCGCTACTGCATTGTATCCAGTTGCAACATCTTGTATTACATGAGATCGAGCTGGCAAATTTCAGCCACATCTTTGCCTACCCTTAAAAATTTAAAACTTGAACCTATGTTAAAATATTTTTTTATTCCAATGAAATATTTACCAAGTTACAATAATATATTACTTTAGCTATGAATTTTAAATCAATTCTGCGGTCGACTAGGTCCATCTATGGTAACTTTCGATTGTATTCTAAATTAATGTCTAGTCTTTTTACTCGCCAGCGAACTTTCGATAGCTTCTAATATAAAAAGGTTATATGTGAGTAAAGGGTTTGGAACGTCTACATTTTAAAATATTGCATTTATATATATTCAATATAAAAATAAATCTTTATGTCCCTTAATCACGCCATAACATTTCCATTTGTTTTTTTTGGTTTTTACAAAAAGAAAAAATAAGATTATTGCTCAAAATAATAGTTTCAGAAAACTTAACAACAAATTAACTTTGTACATTTGATGAATATGAATTTAGAAATGTCACTTTAGTTGCCAAATGGGATCAAATTTAATATTCATAGCTAAGACAGGACAAAGTCTCTCAGGTCAGGAAGCTTTGCATAACAAAATTACATCTATCCTTATAAAAGTTATTACACTATATTTTCTAAATAAAAACGATTAATTAGAGCTCTACTATTTTTATATTAGAAGGGCTCTATTATTTTTCTTTTGACGAACATGACTAAAATAAATAAAAGGGAAAGAATTGGCTTCACTCACCAATCACTTTATATTCTACCGAGTGTCTATTTGGGCGATAATGCATCCTATGTCTTGCAGAATTTCCTTAGTCTTAAAATATATGTCCTGTGCTCAGAATTAAATTATCAACACTACCTTTATTTACCATGACTCGTAAATATGTAAAAAAACTTATGCACGTGATAAATAACGTGACTACACACAGATAAATACGTTTTACAAATTGTAAACACACACATGGATATTGATGCCAAAACATTTTATTGGCCAACGCTCCTAGTGCAAGTTTGTTGAGGCAGATCTGTCTGTTTGTCAATACTAGTATGGGAACCTAATGTTAGTAACTGTGATATCAATTGAGGCTCCATGTCTTTTACCTAAAACGGCACATATTCTTTTTTACTTATCCGAATAAAGTAATTTACTATTTAATAGATAAAGCAGTCTATCAAAGTGGAAATAATTTAAATTTTTGTAAAGATAGACATTATTTCTCTTTTAAAATTAGTGGAAGTTGTAATTTTAGGTTTATTTTTGGGTAAACAGTTTATGACTGCCATCGTGACGTCAGCGCCATTACTGAGCGAGCGTATGAGAGAGATAGCCTGATGTTTGCACTACGCGCCCGCTATTTTATTCATTCAAATATTTATAGAGTTTAATTATGTTTGAGCCTGTTCATTGTATTTTTTCTATCACCGTTTGGACCTATATCTAAAATTTAAAGATGTATTCTACACACATTCTTTCACGTTGATACTAATTTAACTATATTATGGCCAGATTGTCTCATTAGTCTGATAGCGCCGTACGTTGGTCATCATTAATGCGTTCCAGAGTCGGTTCACTGCGGCCTTGGATATGATGGTCACAGAGCAGTGAATAATGGTATATCCCACGAGTTGTCATTATTATGCTGGCCTGTTTTACTAGATATACATCAGCACACTAAAAAAATCGATTTATTAGAACGATACTTTAATCCTTCCAGCAAAATGTTACTCTTATCTTCTTCGATAGTACGTATTAATTCGATAAGTGCATAATATCTCCCTTTCCAGCTCTTTCTGCTATTTGGTGATTTTATTTCTAGCACCAGCTTTCATCCTTCTTCGTGTTGCCTGAAATAAAATAATAAATTTTATTATTGATTTTAATTTTCAACATTTAAGATGGTAGAACTATTTCGTAATCACTTCTTTGCAATTGAATGAGTCAGGTCAACTGGAATGATACCATTTTCTCGCGTAATCATCGTGAAAGAAAAGCTTGTACTACGTGTGTTCGAGAAATTCAGAGCCCTACAAACCTATGCCTATAACAATCATATTTTCAAACTAAGAGTGACAGTGAACCTCTTTCTGTCATTGTTGGTTAGTAGCGCTACTTGCATGAACGTGAAACAAAATGAGTCCTAAAATTTCAGGTAACGTGTACCGTGACGAAACTCTATCATATACTCATCATCACTCATACTATCATATAATCGTCATGCCCACTTTATATACTTGTTTACTTCTTGCAAATAAATTTTTTGTCTAAGTGCTAATTAATCCTTTAGCTCGATCATATGCAGATGTATAAACAATGTAACAGTGTGTGTGGGTTCACTCACTTTCCGAATTAACCGCGGTCAAGGACCTGGCTAGGATGATACACTATGAACATTTTTTAGCAAACACATGCAAAAAATGCACACGTTGACTAATTTGTATGTGTGCTCTCAAGATTCTGTTGGGTAAGGTTTAATGCGCAGTAGCGTTTAGGTATTGGTATTACTAAATAAATATGTCTCTATATATGTTTGTTGTATTATGTTTTTAAGTTCTTTGGCAAGTTAAGTGAGGACGAGACCTTCGGCTACTGTTTGATTTTGTGAGTTTTAAATAGCGTTGGGATAGAAGTAATATATCGGGAGCAGTGGTCAGGTACTGAATAAATCTTCATGTAGCGTCAACCTTTGTCGGGCTCTGCCGTACTAGTTTGTCTAAAAATTATAACAGCTCTATAGAGTGATGTTCTCCATTCATAAAGTCTAAGTAGTTGAATAAAACGTGTGGTCCTATGGCACGTCCGTTTGGCTTAAGATTTTTAGTTAGAATCTTTTCTGGATCGCAGTTACAGTCAATCGCCCATCATCAGTTAGTAATGAGAGGAAATCATAACATAGAAATTGTAAAGTATAGGTCCTCGCCCCTTATATAATATATGAACGATCTTGTTAGACTTCTTTGTAGTAAAAAAAACTAGCAGCCCTTTGTAAAATTCGATATTTATCTAGCCGACAAAATTAAAAACTAGAAATTAGAAAAAACGGTGTAGTATCATAAAGTATAATATATTTTAAAGTGCTGGAAGAAGTTATTTATTTATAGATTGTTGTAACACTTGCCATCACGCTAGTTACTCAAGAACAAACCCCACTTTCATAGATAACCTAGTCCCCAAATGTTTTCCATCCGCCAAACTTGTAAAAATAACTCAGACTGTTGCCAAAAGTTATTCTAATTTACACCGAAGACCGCTTTCTTAAAGCTCAATGTATCTATCGTGAAATGTAGAGATAAATCACCTTATTATTAGACCCGTGACCTGTTCTAACCCGACCTATTTGTCTAGACCTTGACTCTATCGCTCCAGTTACTACGTTTACTCTACGTAGAGTAAAAATAAATTTGTATGCGGACGATAAATTATATAGCGAGCGAAGAAAAGTCTACTTTTGCTTTATTGACTTAATTCTACGAATAATAACGTAAAAGTTATATAACAACTGTTCTTTACTATTATATAGAGAGAGGTAACTAATGTATTAGTTGACAGCGATTACGTAGATTACTAAGTAATTGCCCAGCGCACTTCCGTCCCGTACTTAGATATGGCCATAAGATAAAAATTAAATTTAGATATTTCATATATACAATTTTTATTAATGGGAGAGTCGAGAATCCAATCTATTGGTTTTAAAACTATTTAATAATATTCTAACAGATAATCTCATCCTTATATACAAATGCTATAAGTTACCATAATATAAGAATCTGATTAACGATACAAAACTTCCAAAGTAAACACACAAATGTAGAGTCAACGTTCTATAAATGTTTCAACAAAATTCGATACAAAACAGAAACACGCTCTATTTATCTGGTGGCCTTGAACCTGATTTTCTATTACTGCGCAGTGTTTTTTCATACAGATTGACATTTTTCCTCTTACTTATTAATATTTGTACTTTGACTGATTTATATTGTCTCTTAATCTATATTTTACTTGAATCTAAATGTATATGGTTTTTAAATTTAGCCATAGAGTTCAGTTTGAAAACTCGCAAGTGAGTTATTATTTGAAGCAATCGGCATTGCCATAAATAACCACAATACCTGAAAAACAATAGTTTTATGCTTTAATTAAATTTAAAAGTATTTACCGGAAAACTCGCTTTCTATTTGAAACAAAATAAACATTCTATAAGCTGTTACATCGCGTGAGTTTTATGGGATAGAGCTATTTACCTCAATTAAACTGATAGATATTTACACCGTGGCTTTACCACATTAAAATCGTCTGAACTAAAGCGACATAATCAATCATGTGATCAAAACATGACCTTGATATTTCATCTCTAGACGTTGACCCGACTCTACCCGTTGTCAATAGAGTGACGTCACGCGCATGAAATTATTTTCTATCAAGATGAGCTTTATTGTCGTTTGGCCTTGAGGACGAAATAAAGATGCTTTTAAAACAAGTACTAGTATATTTTTCTTTGTTGTTTTTAGTAGAGATTTTTAAACAGAGCAAAAGGACAATGCCCAAAACCAGGCTATCTTTGCGTCAGTCATGCGTCTCAACCAAATATCCACAAAAAATCACCATTTTAATTATTACTTTATTTATATTTATTTCAGTCATAAGCGAATGGGGGTTTAAAAGATATGAAAAAAGTTGTTTAATTGTTGCAAATAAAACATCCGATAATTTACTGCCAATATGGCGAAATGATACCAATTTATAACAAATTCCCTTCTTAGATGGAATAAAAAGTAATTATGTACAAAAAATGTGCTTGTACTTGAATTTATAATATATGTATATTATTTTATAATAATATATTTATTCATCTCAAATATATTGTTATAAAATAATATATTTTACTTCATAATTATGGCCAAGCTCCAAATAGCTGGAAAAAAAGAGAAAATATTAATCGTTCCAAAAACAAACAAATGGTGACTTGTACTTGCATTGACAGAAATACTAAAGTCAGCTAAAACATGTCTGGACTTTTATTTTTAAATTATGAATATATGGGTAGAGATTTTTATTCCACTGGCAACTGAAATGAATGACATTTTGACATTTCAGATTTGTTTGAATGTTAAATAATTAAAATATTATAATATTTATCTTATTCAAGATCGGAGTGTTTTTCTTATGTATTTTAATGTTGAGTCGAGAAATCCTCTGTTAAAAAACAACGTGTATAGTGTGTGTTTCGAACTTTGAGACGGAAGGCTTCTAGTTAGCAACACAATGTCGTCTAGCACCTAGACCCAGGACAGTTAATCGAGACGGCATATCCCGGCGGTGTATTAACTGCACCTTTGCGGTGCCACAGCAACGACACGTATATTTCTTGGATGAGCTGTCCAGTTTGTAAGTTTTGTAGATTATTATTAACATACCCACAATGTGGGAAAAATCTTGTCAAAGTTAAAGAAAACAGTTTAACAATAATAATAATCTGAACATGTTTACTCAACTTCTACATTCTATTTTAGGTTTCAAGGCGGGAATGAGTTTGTGCTGCTTGTTGGAGATCAGCTAATAGAGAGGTTCACAAACAACATGACATGACCCGACTAGCACTGCAAGAAGTCATGCACTCACTTCAGGAGTATATATAAACGTGCTGCAGCTATATCAAATTCTTGTTTTTATTTTAGGATGCCAAGAATATATACCTCTATTAAAAATATACATTTATAATATAAAAATATGCATCCGATTTCGTATTTCTCGTTTTATTTTTCTTTCCCTATGATAATTAACTATTAGCGTAATCAGGCTGTGAAGTGAGTTCCTGGGTTCGATTTCCAGGCCAAGCAACATTTTATCTCGGTGTTTCTAACATGAGTTGCCTGGGATCGGAATCCTCCAAAGAGGGTTGGCGTCAGGCACAGGCCGGTCATAAACACTAATCTGAATCTATTCTACAATATGTGTTGACGCCATATTGGAGTGAGATAATGGTAGGTGGAATTAAAGATTAGGTAATCCATGTAATAGAATAAGTCGTAAGTCAGAAAAATATATAAGTACACAAAAGGTCAGGTAACATAATATGCTCCGTGGAAAAACTAATATTCCGTCATATTATCTTTTTAAGTTTTATTGGAGTTTCGTCTTATCAGATATGTTAGTACCTATCATCTTATGATGGCAATTAAAGCTACGTGAAAAGA
The DNA here is from genome assembly GCF_014839805.1 of Manduca sexta. Taxonomy (NCBI): domain Eukaryota; kingdom Metazoa; phylum Arthropoda; class Insecta; order Lepidoptera; family Sphingidae; genus Manduca; species Manduca sexta. The sequence continues at coordinate 11,456,711 of NC_051128.1, forward strand.
ATGTCCAATAATTGCTTATAGCAATAACAAGTAGGTTCTGCAATATTGACCGTAATTAGGCACGTAGTTACTTTCTGCCGTACATTATTGCAGTCCATACTTAACCTCAAAATAACTGCGTTATAAAAATTCTGATTACTCCGAACTCCCATCGAATATCCAATTGTTTTCAATTTGTATAAGAATTAGGATATATTCCCTATAGTTTAGTGAAGGTTTTGTACAGACGCAAGCGTAGCCCAACTTTCATACAAAAATGGGCATTCTCCTTTAAGTTACTGTTATTTTAAAATTTTGACTACTTCCAAGAATTAAGAAATAATGTTCGCATTTTAATTACAGTTGACTAATAAAATTGAGATATAACAACTTTATACAATGATATACTAATTATAATTGTTTTCTTTTACTGAGATAAACCTTGTGAAAAGTCTTGATACTTGAAATATGTAATTTTTTAATAGGTGCACAGATAAACGACCCCACTGTACCTGATGGTAAGTGGTGTAGGGTTCCACAAAATGTCGACTGACGAGAGATGATTACCCCTCGGCAGTCGACACAATTTTGACGGACTGCTGGAATCGCATATACACAGACTGATGCCGGAACGTGACACAGTTACATGGGCCACTATGGCGGGTTTTAACACCTTGTGTACTGTGGTCGATATCCGGGCTGATAATGTATCCTACCACCAGCTAATTATAATTAATATTTGTTCATCCTACTCTCCATTACACAACCAAAAGATACTAACATCTTCTCTGATCTCTATCAGATGTTTACTAAAAAACCTAAAAACAACTTCAGTATTAAGTGACGATCTTACTATCGTAAATTTGAATCAAGGGAGGAACAGACTTTATAATCTAGTGATCAACGAGCCGACTCTACAATGAGACATTGCGGATTCAATGTCCACACAAACAAATGTTTATATGATGTAGATCTGAGAGTCAATATCCGTCATATCATATACCGACGACACAAGATTTAAGGCTTTACTCTAAGTGTTAATTGACCCAAAGACCGAAATCCAAAAAACCTCTGAAAACACAAGCCATAAACACATATAACAATCTGACCTCCATCGCCCAACCGAAAAAACTACATAAACAAATATCCTAATTATGCTAACCTTGTAGCGACGTCAACGGCCGCTGTTAGCTAGCCATGACCTAGGCCATAGAGACGATAGAGCTGACCTTCTACCGGTCGACGACGCGTGACGTCAGACGAATCTAGCTCGAATGTTAGTCACGAAGCCAAACGGAATATTTTGTTTTTACTAATGCTTTATGAATTATTAATGCGAAAGTAACTCTGTTACGCCTGCATGGCTGAATTGGTTTTAATGAAATTTGGTATAGAGAAAGTTTAAGACCCTGGATAGTATAGGCTACTTTTTATCCCGGAAAAATATATAGCGGGATTTGTATCCCGGCCAGTAGAGCCGCGACCAAAAACTAATTGTTCCTAAATTATTTCTTGACAATTTTTTTTAAACTTTACACTGATTATACTATAGTACTCTAGGCAAGCCTATATCACGAAGACCTATAATCTTACTAGAGATATCCACACAGATGAAGATTATGTAAATTTCATGAATATGTAATCACATATTTTTACTATAAAATACATACATACATACATACATAACATCACGCATTTTATCCCCGAAAGGGTATGCAGTGGTGCAACTAGGGCACCCACTTTTCGCCAAGTATGTTCCGTCCCATGATGTGATAGGGGGCGAGCCTATCGCCATATCGGGCACAAATTCCAGACTCCGGGCTGATACTGAGCAGAAAAACCCAAATATCACTTTGCCCGACCCGGGATTCGAACCCAGGACCTCAGAGTGCTATTGTACCGGACGTGCAATACAACTACGCCACCGAGGCAGTCTATAAAATATGTGTTTCTAAAACCTCGACGCTATAACTACTGCACTGCTTTCCTTAATAATTGCTCGCATTTGAAACTACGTAATATATTTGCTATTTATGTAATAGTTACTACCTTCCTTGTTTCATTTCCGCATTCATCTTACAACAGCTTCACTGATAGAGAATATCTATATATTTACCTAGGCATTATGTAAAAAAAAAAATATACCAATCATTAAATCGCTTCGTAAACAAGCTATAAATAACGTTTGCATAGTTATTTTTACGCAGCGCCAAATAGTATAAACAATCCGACTGACTCTACATTAGCATCCCACTTCTAATTCCAACGAATATACGCTATTTCCAAACGTTATATAAATCCTAACCATGACCTAGGCAAACCTAGATTTCGTTTGACCTTGGCCGTACGTAACTGCGAGCTAGAATTCCTGTTAGTCACATATCACGCACAGTGGAGCGACGTGTTTTTTCAACAAATGCTCTTAGTCATTGAATAATAACCACAATAATAATGGCACTAGAGTATTGTTTTGCTAAACGATAGGTTTTGCGCAGTGGTTAGTGTCACGGGGTTATGGACAATGAAAGGACGGAATTAACTATTCAATTAGCTCTACTATGTTTTAATACCACGATTATTAATCATTATAACTTCACGCTTAAACCCTTAAGGGATAGGTGTAAGTATAACTAAATCACATGCGGAAATATTCATCACACGAATATACTTTTAATCCTAATTGATACTCTACCTTAGTATCAAACCAAATATTTCATCTATAAACTATCGAATAATCCATTACAATAATTAAACGCATGTATTTTTCCATTACTAAGTCCTAGACATGACCTAGGTGAAACTAGAGTCGATAGAGTCGACCTTGAGTGTACAGGTCGTCGACTCCGCACGTCAGCGTGTCTATTTCTAATGCTAAACACGTTTAAATATACATGAGTGAATATGTAATAATATATTTGGCTCGAGGAATATAAACCAAATGTTGGAATAAATAAATTATTTTTATTCGTTTCATTCTTAAGTTTAACTATTAATCTTTTTGAGAATATTTAAGATTTAGCGAACTATTATCACCGAAGCAGGAATTCTAGCAGAAGAAACATTTAATCACATATGTTTTGGAATGTAGAGCCTTTATAACGTTTTAGATTTTGTTAGGGCGAACTTACGCTCAGTAATCACGGGAAGGTATAGGCTACTTACTACGACACTTACTTCAAATTAAAAAGCACTGCACTCAACATTAAGCCTCAGTATTGCGTCTGCAACGTCCTTCAGACCGGAACAATACCCTGCCGATTGTCGTAAATAGACAAAGCCAGACAGATACCTACTACCTATATGTTAATACAAAGAACACATACAAGTCTTGCCTAATTATGCGTGGCCAATTATGTAGAGACCTAGCCTTGGACGGGGTCGACGCTCCGACGTTTGGTGAACGGCTCGTAATGTATTTATTTTGAGCTCTAACGTACCAATTTATTGCTTTAAAGTTTTGGCTAGTTGTGTGTGGTCAGGTTTTTGTTAGATGACGTGTGTATGGCGAAAATAAAGCAAATGGCGAGCGATTAATGACATTTTTGTGGTACAGTGTATACGTATTTTTCATAGTAAAAATTAACTCAGTGGAACAGAACTTTATTGCCTTCCTAAGAGTCACGTGATGTATATTTCAAAGGTTTATTTGTAGTCTACCAACCCGCATCAAGCTAGCATGGTACGCAAAGACCCAAACCCTCTTGATAGTACCATACTCCTGGGTAACAGTTTAAATAATTTTCTAATAATTTAACTTATATTTAAAAGTCGTAAACAATCTTGAAATTCCGTATAATAACAATCCTCAAAGTATTTGTTGAAATTATAGGGAGGAGTTAACATATTGTTCTGACAAATACAGCGTGAAATTTACAGTTTTCATAGATATACACACGTTTCTAATCTATGGTCCCGCCCCTTCTAAAACTAGCATACTGATTGGCGAGGCGACGTCACGTCTGCGCAGATACGCACCTATGGATATTTAGAAGTTAGAACTATCGTAATGCAAAAGTTGAGTTATAGCTTTGTAAATGGAAAGTCATTTAATATGTTAAGTCATTTAGTTTAAAGTTACAGGGCTGCTTCGTTAGTTTCAAGTGAATTTTATTTTACAGTATTAAACGACTAATGTCAATAGTACTCATTTTATTATTCATAATTTTGGAATATTGATTAGAGTGTAGCTTTTTTATTTATTCGGCTCATTGATATATGTGACGGGTACGATTTACACAGGTTTTGATTCAGGCCCTAAAACTAGTATAAAATCGATTGAATACGATATAAAATGAAATAACCACTAAGGAATTGCGTACTCTATGTTTGAACTCCATTATACTTATCAAGTCGAGTATAATCAGTTACTGCACCAGGATAAGCTACATCGCGCAGCAATCGTCATTCTGAAACCATAATTAAATCCTATAATATTCTATAACACCAACATCTTTCAAAAACAGTGCCTCAATACTGAAGGATAGGAATGAACAATGCGGTGTAGTAACATAATTTATGTGTAATGTTTTGCATCCGAAGCAATGATATCTAATAAGCTAAGACATGCTCAAACAAATAAAAAAGTGTTTTCTACACAAACATACCCATTCGAATTAATTTCTCTATATAGACATGTGAAAAAAACTATATATTGAAACCAATACGACCAGAAACATCAGATAGTATTAGTCATTAATTCGTAGTGAAACGTCCTAATTGGGACAATTTAAATCTTCAAATTGTATGTGCTAATGTCATGATATATCTTTCAATAATAGTTGTATCGATCCTGTATATTAAACTGTTCCTACTACACGGGCCTCTTCTACTACTGAGAGGGATTAGGCCTAAGTCCACCACGCTGGCCTAATACAGATTGGTAGACTTCACACACCCTCGAAATTCCTATAGAGAACTTCTCAGGTATGCAGGTTTTCGCACGATGTTTTCCTTCACCGTTGAAGCAAGCGTTAATTCACAAAGAATACACACGTCATTTTTAAGATAATTCAGAGGTTCCCTTGGGCTTTGAACCTGCGGACATTCATCTCGGCATCACTTTCACAAACAACTAGGCCATCCCCGTGTATCATGTAATATTATTATATTATATAATATCTCTTTATGATATTTAAAATCAATCACATTTCAATCCATATATATCAAACTTCATTGAGCCGAAGCATCTGAAACACGCACACATCATAGATTGAAGTCAACGTTTGAGGTCACGCGATAGGCACCGGATGTTGTCGTAGGTCGCCGTCTAGCTGACTCACGTATTTTCCCTCTCGATTCTGGTTAAACATTACTCATGTCTGACCGGTTTTGGTTTAGAATAGTTTCTATACAAAAATAATATAAACATAAAAGGTTTTTAGATGTTTGTTGGAAGTAAACGTAACAATTAATGAACTGATTTGGATGGAATTTAGCATTCAGATAGAACATGTTTTGTAGTACCTCGTGGCTTTTTACTCTAGTGAAGTACACAGCAGAGTGAAGTTAACAGTTTTATATCTTCCGTAACGATTTCACTTAGTCTTACCGTCGCGTTCAGTGGAGTCACTTTGCCTTTGCCGTTTACAGAATAAAACAGTAGAAGGGCCCGTTCCTCGCCCAAAAACAGTATATACACAACTGGTACTTTTATTAGAACCTACGGCTTTTCGTCAGAAGACTCATTACCCACTAAGCCCGATAGCTATAGTCAGATTGTTAATGTATTGACGATAATGCATATTGTGTCCAGTTTGTTATGACAATATGTAAATTATCATATTGTATGAAATAAGTGCCGCTCAAGGCTAGTGTTATAAATATGTTCAGAGCGATATGTTAGTGTTTGTCGGTTTGGAGAAAAATAGTATGTAATAAAGATACATCACGCCTTTATCCACGAAGGGATAGATAGAGTTGCAACGAGAGCATCCACATTTCATCTTGTGTTTTGTCACGAAACGGAAACGAACCTATTAGCAAATCGGCCACAAATTCCAGAGTCAAGGTTATAAGCAGAAATGCCAATAAATGCCGAATCCGTGATTCGAACCCCGGACCTCAAGATACGCCCGCAGTACAACTACGCCACCGAGGCAGAATAAATAATTCTAAATAGTAACTAATAGCCATAATAGAAGCTATAGTCCAGAAGTAGTCAAATTGAAGTTAACTCTAGAGTAACGATATTGGTATAAGAATAGGCCCTGTATTATATACTGCCCACTGCTATAGAGGTTTTCTCTACTACTGAAAGGGTTTAGGCCTTAGTCCACCACGCGGGCCTAGTGCAGGCAGACTGCACCCTCGAAATTCTTGTGGAGTATTCTCAGGTATTCAAATGCTCACGATATTTTCGTTCATAGTTAAAAATCGCTTATAATTAGTAATTAGTTTTATTATTCCTATTAATAATAGCGGCAATATTCTAGATGTTCAATAAGGAAGATGGTTGGAAGCTTGCACAAGCATGGGATCCAGTTCTACATTTAATTAAATCGGAACCTAAAAGACCGGCTGCCAGACTTCAAGACACTGTGAGCTCATTCTGCATAGATCAGACCACCAACAGCTAAAAATTTTAAAAAAGTTGTATAATTGTAAAATGTAGGTAGATATTGTAACTTTGACTTTGCGGATGAACAACACCTCAGTCCCCCCCGTGACCATGAAGTCTGCAAAGTCTTCGAAACTTCGGGAGAAAATAAAACACTAATTACCGCGACAGAATCCGAAAATTAGTTTAATTTCAATGTCTAACATTCGCGTAAACATAAGAAATCATGAATATTCTAGATGGCTGTGGAATGGACTGCCGAGCCGAATATCCGCTGGTACATAACCCAGGGCACACTCCTCTGGCTGTTCTTAAATTATGTGTGCTTTTACGGTGATGAAAAACATCGTGAGAAAACCTGACAAGTTCTATAAGAATTTTGATGGTATGTGAAGTGTATCAATCCGTACTAGGCCAGCGTGGTGGACAAAGGCCTAATCCCTCTCAGTAGTAGAGGAGGCCCGAGTATAATATATAATACAAGGCTGATATTTTAATTATTAAGATATTAATACACCGCATGAACATCCAAACAAAGCTTAAAACGAAATCTAGACACCCGGACATTATGTCTGGCGAACAAAAGCTAACAGGCGCAAATTTAGTGGCGCGCAGAAGCAGCAGAGTTCGACAGCCCGTCAAGGTTGCGACGCGTCTTACCTACCGAGCTGGCATTCGCTTTTCGGATGTTTGCGGTATGTGGGAAATTAACAACTAGTTGGTGTAGTTAGTTGGGAAGAATTGGGTGTATAGTTGGGTGTTAATGCTGTTATGGTTATTATTATGTTGGCTGTTTGTCATCGTAGCAGTGTTCAAAATATAAATGTATATAATAATATAGTTATGTATATAATACTATATAAAACGTCGTGTAGTTACGTTATAAGTATTTTGGTAATAATACTGTTTAAACTAAATTTAGTCATAACTTTTAAGATCAGTGCATTTTTTTTTGTCGCAAGAAATATAATCTTAATTATTATTTTTTTATTTTTATAATATCGTAAAGGAAGAGTGTCCATAATGCCGATTTTAAATAAAACTTTTTCTTAAAAAATAACTAGTTTAGAAAATACAAAGCAGTAAACAAATTAATTGTTAAATCTCTCATTAGTCAGTCACAAAATCGGAATAGACTTTATTGACGTTATTTTTAAAGTAATTGAGGTTGCAATATATTTGTAAGTAGGTAAAAATTTCCATGATTTAAACTACATCATTGGCTTAAAATAGGTTTGTAACTATAAGAGTAATATTTCACGTCATATTTTCCTTGACAATAAAACTACGTTCGCAACTTAGAGTTTTTGTTTTTTATTCTCTGAGACCTTACTATTTATGGTACAATTTATTTTGTTTTTTTTTTTTATAAAACTAAAGAGCTTTTATTCCTTATATACGTCATTATTTATTCTTAGAAGTTATTTTGTTTTTTACACTTAATGAATTCAAGGTTCCACACGTTTGTAAGATTTCCTTACTTTGGGCAATATACACTGATTAATGTTCTCTTATCTTTATATTTGCTATTATTATTTGCCATTTTTTTCTTTAAATCAAACACTTAGTGCAATTGCTCCCAAGTTTACCAATTTAACTTATACTAACACGAGCACAATAAATGAAAAATATATAATCAAGGCAAAATACAGAAAACTAACTTAAAATAACTATTATTATTCTCACTACGGATACTAACAAAATAAATAAAAAAATATTCAGTTTTACAATTACAATAAAAAATCCAAAATGGCCGCCTGTCAAATTACTTTTCCCGCCATTTTTTCACCATATACACATTTATCTCTAAAATAACCTACAATATATAATATTGAATCTATGCGCGGTCCTATGAGACGGCGCACACCCTTGAACCCGAGACCTTGTGCTCACAAAGGCCACGGTTCGCAATCGAGGCCACAGATGTACCTACAACGCCTACGGATGATATTTATCTTTTATTGTTATTAGAAATGGCATTATTATAAAATATATATTTTAAATAGGTTATAGCTACAATTAGTAGATATACATAGATAAAAGGAGTTTTAATATGCACCATGAAACTTAATAAACTATATAGTACATCTTTTGTTATTAGTACAAAATATACACTATTTAATAAAGTAATTATTATGTAGGAGAATATACAGGTATTTAAAAATAAAACAGGAAAATTATATGTAGGTAATTTATGATAAATAAATTGTTTAATTAAATTTTAAGCACCAATTAATTAAAATAATATTACATTACATTTTTGTGTTATACTCGAATGTTAAAACACATTACTTATAGTAAAAATCGGAATATATCTCTGCCCAAAATAATGTCTTATTAAAATATGTTATAGATTGTTTTTATATATTTTTTCTTTTTTTCCTTTTTGTTGTTCCTTTTCAGCGCATAATATCAAATAATAGGGTACCGGACTCATTTTTGTTCTTTACTATTATCAAATATTTACATAATATAAATTATAACACAGAAGGAATTATTAAAATCCGGTAAAAAATCAACAAGTTATAAGTCTTTGAATTTCGGTGGAAGGGGTAATTAACAAGAAACAGAAAAGAGACGAAATATCCACATGTGACGTCATCGGGAATTATGACGCGTGCGAAAAAAAGAGATGAAGCGATATCCCCACATCGCGCCCACTTCTGCACGTTACAATATTTTAAATATGAATTACTCGCTCATTTTTTAACCAATTGTTATGCAGTTTTCGTAGGAGTGCTTCTTTTTCGTATTATAAACCATTACATATAAAATAATGTACAAAATCAAGCATAGGCCGGTCCCCTATTCATCTAGATGTTATTCGTCTGTAGATATTTTTCGTTGTAATTTACTGTGGATTTCCCCACGCTTTAGAACCACTGTTTATTAATCTATAGGTATAGCCTTTATCACACACACTCATAAGTTATACAATTTTTTTATATATTTTTTTCCTTTTGTCCTTTTTGGAAGTAACGTACAAATGATGAACGTCAAACAACTTGAGATTTTTTTTACTTAAGTGCTACACTAACGTACACATGATAGTGAATCTACTGACGAGAAATAGCTATCCCGCGCCGGTCGAAACAATTATGCCGGCCAAATCGGAACTGGAATGTCCTGGCGCGCGGAATTCTAGTAACACTTCATTTAAATAAAGCTGATTCACGGCAATATGATGTACTGGTCTATAAATAGATAAATATAGAGCTAAGAATACTACGGACCTAATTGATCATTTTTAAATCTCTTTGTAATAAAAAAATATAACGCGAACTCAATACCCTATAATACACTGTATTTCAACTTTGAACAGTGTTTCATTATTTATAGACAGTTATATACCATCAAATAAAATTGCTTGCATCTTGCCAAAAAAGTATTCTTTGTTCTCTATTTCATACGCATAAATCAAGTCTAAAGTAAACAAGAAGACGTCAGGAACATTATTATATCCGAATGCAAAATCACAGTTTTTTCCGCAATTACGTTATAGTTAGGTATTATATGCATGAGCATCATCTGTAGCTCGCTGGTTCGTGCACTGCCGGCCAGAACAAACGCTCTACTAAATAAAATAATTATTTTGTCTATAATATTCGCTATCGCAGTAATTGCTCTGCGAAATACATATCCTAACTTGACGGATAGTTTAGTCAGTGTAATTAAACAGAGTTAAGATTACATGAGGTTTCAAGGTCACCAAAGTACACAGTTGAGTTAAAGCTGTGTAGTTATGGGCAGTCACGCTTACTATTATAGCAACTTGCTCGTTTTATCATACAAAAAACTTATCTCTTTCATGAACTATCCATATTGCAGTAGAAAAAAGCGTAGATCTTACGGAAAGAAGATTTATAGAGGTGTACTACCAAACTGCGGCAAAAAGTGTGTTGCAAATCTTATGGAACCAGGATTTGTAGAGGTGTACTGATTTAAACTATCTATCTGAGCTAAAGATTTAAATAACCAAAAACAACATTTTATTACGAAGTGATTAGGTAATAAACATTATTAGGTACTTACCAAACCCCACGACACAAGCTACGATCCATCAACAAGCCAATTTTTCAATAGAGTTACAATTGCTCGGCGCGGTTTTGGCCTTGATCTCTTAAATCGTCGCATCTTAAAAATGCTATTCTACCTCATTGGAACTACCTTATAACCATATAATTAGACTTATAACTTGACTATATCTATGTAAAAAATGTTTACACCGGACAATATTTTTCATTCTCTCATGGCCAGCATAACCCATCTCTGAACATTTGCCAAATATTTTTTTCTAAATATGTAACCGGGGTTCGTTGACCCGACGCCATTATCGCCGGCCGGCTGTAGATCGGCGCGCGCGCATGTGTGCGGTTTATGAGCCGAATTGTATTTTAGATACGTTAATGCTGATGTCATTGGAATGAATACGCCATTTTGTTTCGCTAGTATGTTGTGGATTTATGTTAAGATAGGTTATGGTTGTAGTAGTTCAAGCTTTTCGTAGTAGGTGGCGCTAATTTCTAGGAATGGAATATTTTATACTTTAAAATATTTTTTTTATTTTATTTTTTAATATCGCCTCCTTGATCTAGCAGCGAATGTGTGCGTGGAGGTTCTATATTTGCAGGTAAGGCAACATTTTATAGTGATTTCTACTACGATTATAACAGAATGCTCTAAGATAGGGGTGTCACGCAAGCCGTTGGTCGTAAAAATTAAGCCAAACCCTACTTGTACTTTAGTTAGCGTCAACCCTAAATCGGACCGGGCTAAGAACAGGTGAATAATGTAATTATTAAAGGACATTAAAACCAGCGCTGTCGATACAAAGTACACTGGACTTAATCAATCACGTAGCCTAAATAATCAAATGAAACATTACAACGGTCGTCAGAATTATGCCGCCCTGACTTACGAATTGTACATTTTACCTACTAGGATGGAAAACTACTAAAATTACCTTTTCTCTAAAGAGAGATTTGCTTAACAAGAAAAAACGCAGAAGTTGATTTTAGTAAGCGATTTTAAACTATGTAAGTACAATACATACAAAATTGCTGACTGCAACATTTAAATCTTAAAGTACTTGCGGAAGTCGCATGTGTATAGACCATTGTCGCTTGTAAACCTATCTGGACTGTTGGTGGGTCTTTCATATGTGAGAGTCCGCCTAGGTAGGTAGGTACCACCGCAATGTCTATTTCTGCTGCCAAGCAGCAGTGTCTAGTCACGGTTGTATTCCAGTTTGAAGGACATTGTAGCCAGTGTCACTATTGGACATAATGAGACTTAACAACTCATGTCTCAGGATGGCGAGCGCAGTGGAATAGCAAACAATACTTGGAATTCAAGGAGTTGGATGGTATTTCTACTGTTAGTGGTCGTATCGTTTACCATCAAGGGAACGGCAAACTTATCTCGTCATTTAAAGCAATAAAAAAATCGCAATACACTGACAATTTGTTATTCTAAGCTTAAGACCGTGGTACAACCCCAGTCGAGCTCTACCTGTGCATGCCATAGACATACAAACCGTGGCTCTACCACATCAAAATGAAATCGTCTTTATTATAATTATAGGTTCCATTTGAACATGTGTTATAAATAAATTAGTTATCGCTTCTGATTGTATGTTTATACGTGCGTTGTTTTTACCACCCACTGACGACCCCATCCCGGCTGTGAGTATGAAGATAAACAGTTATATATATGTAAAACAAAAGTAATAAGTATGTGTGTATAGCTCACGCATGTACTCTTGAAGGTAGGCAGAGGTTCATCTAGTAATAAATGTATTTATGATGTACTTATTCCCGTCTATGATGTGGTAAGAATACATCGCATTATTGTGCTCAAACACCAACAAAACATAAATTATATTCGCAGTTTAATATCGCTATTAGAGCATCTATTTCACCTCTACAAAAAAAGATCGTTATTACTATTAAATATAGTTCGGGACCCAATTTGCCTACGAGTCAAAAATCCCATATTTCCCTATACGGCTTACAAAGCTATCCTTCAATTTGAACTTCAATTAGCCCGTAATTGCAAAAAGACGTTTTCCAAGACGGAACAGGGCGCTCTGAATATATAAGTACTTAGAAATCATCGCACGTAAAATATATAAGCCCTAAATTTTCCATAATAAAAACAATATTGACCAAAATAAACCTATCTATCTGTCAATATAAATACATTCAACCAAAGCACTAATATTAGGGAATTTAAATCAAAACATTTCGTCCGCATCGTTCCCAAATCCATTTCGTGTAGACTTCACCCTCGATCCTTACCCGAGGTCACGATAGTTGACCGGCATACGGATTATTGTAACCCGCCCCTAGTTTGCGAAGGGTCAGTATTTGGGGAACTGTGGTCAACATTTCTTATAGGTCAAAGTTTTCATCTTGTTTTTGTTTGAATTTATTATGTCCGTTTTTTTCTAGGTATCTTGTTTTATTGTCGTGTGAGTGCGCACTTTTGTTTTTATTTGGAAGTAGTAAACAGTACAATATTATTAGTGAAGTATATTATGTTTTGTCTCAGGGTGTCGAGAGCGAACTACTTTACGCAAAGATGTCATTCGCCTAATAACAGCTAGCTTACAGTAGCAAATCATTGACATTAAACAGTCTAATAACACTTAAATACAATATTAAAATATCATTAAATCGGAACACTACTTCTAGCATGCTTGGTGATACATACATAAATCAATAGCACACTAAACCCGAATTTAAAAACCCTATGACAAGACGGTATCAAACTAAAAAGTCTAAAGGAACCTCTAGACCCTATACGATTTATTCCTTTCCAAATCATACTATCGTATCCAACAAAAACAAAACTGCATAGCAACAATCCGCGTCCTAGACACCCTTGGCGTTTTTTCCTAGCCATCCAAAGCCATACACACTCGTTTTTAATCAAGAGTCCACACATTCCCATAGCGCTATAAAATCCGTCCCGACTCATGCAGTCCTTGGCCTTGAAAAAGCCTTAACTATCCGACTACATACGAGGGAGACGGAGATAGTCTCCACTGGGGAGGGAGAAGGATAGAGGAACAACACAAGAAACGCAAGGTCGCCGGGCACTGGGTCAACGCGTCTAGGCGGCGTCTAGCGCACACTACTGTGGGTACGGACTGCAAACTAATTCTGTTTATAGGAGTTTTATGGCGGATTTGTAATTGCTAGTTAAGGATGTTGTTACAACCTTGTTAATGTCCATAATAGGGTTAGTAACTATTATATTGCTCAGTTATCTTTATAATGACAAGACAAGTAACTTAATTACCTTATAATGTAACAATATAACCGAATTACGTTATGGTCCTACATTGCGTTCTTTATAATAAGACATCACATGTTTAACGATTTTTGATATCGTTTAAATATACTTACTATATTAAACTTCAAACTGGAATAAAATTAGGCATTCGGCTTAGTAGAATACATTTTGGCGTATACTTAAGTACAAGAGAGTTAATAAAATCTCTACAATAATATTAACACACTAACTCAAATATTCCATGTTTTTGTTACTCCACCCGAATATTTAATTATATCAACTCTATAAATTGTATAATATTAATTCATCGCTTAAGTGAGAATCATCTACATATATTAATTACTATTCTATTAGGTCATAAATGCGAAAGTTTGTGATGTGTGCAAGGTTGTATGTTTGTTGGAAATGGGCGCAAAAATCGTGGAACAGATATTAAAAGAAAGGCACACAGTTACAGCAACACGACGGGAGTATACTAAGCCTAGTTATTATCGCGAAAAAAAAACACAATATCCTCTTTTTATCCCGAAAACGGCTTACACATATATAGTCCCGAACAAAGCATAATAATCCATAAATCTTAATGATAATAAAATTGACAATCCATTGCCCACTGACACCATAACCTAAACCCTAACCTAACATAACCTCAAAATCCTTGTATCATCATAACCCTAATATAGGTTAACAATAGCACTTAAAAGATATAGTTACCCGTAAAATGTCGCCAAAATGGGTTAATACAATATACAAATGATGCCTTAATACGTGTGAAATACTCATAATTATGTTAGTCTGAAGCTCTCAGTTACTTGGAAACGAATTTACCTTTGTTAATAAAGTTTTTGTTAAACGCGGTCAGTTTTCGACTTATGTGACGTCATTTCGTATAAGCATATAAGGATAAACTTTATACACAACTAAACGTAATTGATAACATTTCGCTATTAGATTGTTATCTTTCGTAGAAGATTCCGTCGGAGTAGGTAACATCGCGTATCTTTACCGTCTGGTTTTATTAAACAGCAGTTTAAAATGAAAAGTATTGTTGTATTATACGTCTAGTTATATCCCTGTGATATGACGTAGTCCGTGTAATAATGCACATTGTTAGGCTTCTAATAATAGACCAGCGCTGTTCAATAATATGCAAAGTTTATATTTCAGTTTTGATTATTATTTAGGGCAATTTAACGCATACCATCAGGCGAGGAATTTGTTGATATGTTTGAAAAGTAGAGACGATTAACATTCATTTTTGTTTCGGTATTTTATTAAATAAATAAAAATAATATAAAAGATTTCTGCTGTCCGTACGTCTCACAAAACAATCCAACTAGTGAGCCGGCGTGTGTGGGTCGGCAAGGAAATGCAGAGCTAAGTACCGGCTCACGCGAGCGGACGGTTTGCGCAGTTTACATTTATCGCTATGGTAGTGTTAGAGTATGTGATTTATGTTAAAACTAGCTGTATTTCGCTGTATTATTAATTTAAACATTAGCAATGCTCGATTTAGATATGAACTTGAGTTCTTTATACAATTTATGTGATTAAGAATTTCTGTCCCCTAAGAGTTAAGTGCTGTGGGACACAAAGCCAATTAGAATGTATAGTTTCAGAGTAGCACATTACGAGGTACAATAGTATCTTTATTTTGATCCAGAAAGTCTATTTTAAACATAATATATCAAACTTTAATATTGAAAAAATTTTAATGAAATAATTTATTCGAACCTATAAGATATTATATATTATTTATATTCAGTTAGTATTAACTCTATCAGTTTGAAAAGCAGTTATCAATAGAGAAGAAGGGGCAAAAACTAATATTGCTCTTTTTGAAATCAATAAAATTTATAATACTATTTCGATTAGTAAATTTGACGCAGTGGGTAACTGAATAAACTATTGTAGCTTGTCCTATCGTATGTGAGAATACGTCTGGGAATCCATTGTGTTTTACCGTCAAACAGCTTATGCGAGTAATGTTTGCACTCCAGTTGAAAGAACATATAGTTAACTATTAGTAATTAAGAGTATTGTTAGACTTAACAAAATAATATAAAAATAATATCAGGATAAGCAAAGCAACATATCAGGTCATGTCATGGTGAGTTTGAAGTTGCGTTACAAATGATACCGCATACTTATCTTCTTGAAAATAACACTTCTATAATTTAATCGTAGATATAAAATAAAAATGTGTATAATAAATAGCAACAAAATGTTTATTGGAGCGGTAACATCACACTTTCAGTCAGGAATACAATCATGCAGACGCCAAATCCTCCCTAAACTACAAAGTTATCAAAAAACGGAAAACTAAAATCGGGATCTGGCGAAAATATTCGCTATTCATGAATAATTTTAACCACGCTCTTAGCAAACGTTAAGACGAGTATGTAGTTTCATTTAGTAAGATAACGTTAAAATGCCCTGTAGATTCTTTGCAAAGAGGAATCGGAAGGTCTGGACGTTATGGCTATTGTTCATGTTCAGTGATGGCGCTTCTCAAGCGAGTTTTTTTGCTTTGAATGACGAGACGAGCTTGTGGTTCGCCTCATAGTAAGCAATACGACTATCCATAAACAGTAGAAACACCATCCAACGCCTTGAATTACAAAGAATTGTTTGGCATTCCACTGCGCTCGCCAACCTAAGAAATGAGATGTTAAGTCTTATTATGTCCAGTAGTCACACTAACTACAATGTTTTTCATACCGGAACACAAGTGACTACACACTGGTGCTTGGCGGCAAAAATAGACATTGCGGTCGTACCTAGGATTCTCACATATGAGATACCACCAGTCAATTTCTCGTTGTAAAAAAGTAACATAAATGTAGAATTTACTCCATCTCAGTGCTAAAATAGACTGCAGTAATAAATACTAATTAGAACAAATGAGTTATAAAGTGAGAGAGTAGTGTGGGACGCGATCGACGACCTTAAAGACGCCGGCATAATTGTGTCGACTGGCAAGGAATAATTGTCTCTCGTCAATCGGCCCGTTTGGACTTTACAATACTTACAATCAGGTGTAGTGGATGCTGACAAGAAAGAAACTGAATCTTTCCTAGCCGAATTTCGGCCACGGCGGCCCACCTCATCGGAGATCAGCCAGGTATGCAGGATATATTATAGTGCACAAGTGTTTGAGCTATATACAGGTGAACTCTCGGTTTTTCTTTACTCTCATAGTTCGGTGAGACGGCGATCCGACATGACCGGAGAGAGATCAGGTGCAGGACAAACGACTGTACGTACTTTCTGAGGCACGGGGGTATCACAAAAATTAAGAAAGAAAGAAACTACTTATGACGCAAATAGTATCTTCAAGGCACCGCGCAGACGATGTTAAGTTGCCGATAAACATTATTATGACACTAACAGCTGCTTAGCAACTTGACTAATAACTGAATGTCATTTTTTTAACTGTTAAAGCCAGGTCGGGCGGAGTGATATGGGATTTTCTGCTCAGTATCATAGATGATAATCTCTGCCCTCTATCACGTTATGAGACGAAACACGTGCAGCCAAAAGTGGATACATGGGTTCCGGCTCTACCATTCTTATAAAAGCGTGTGTTTGTGTGTATTCCAATAAAGAGATAATAATACATAATATTACATTTTTCTTTTTCCAAACCGTCGCACGAAAGCTCTTTTATATTATATTTTTATTTAATCATGTGGGTTATAATATTAAATGAAAAATAACAATTTTAGAAATTTCCTCTTAACCAAATACTCGCAAATCTATATTAAAATCTTCATAAAGACATCAGTAGGTAAGATATTAATAGACAAATCACATGTTTATTTCAACTTACTATGAGCTATTAATTCTGATTCACAGATAAATAGTTGAGATGGCTCCGAGCCGACGGCAAAAGATGTCGCGGTTCCGCATTCCAACGGATATTTCGCGCGCACTCTGATTGTTAACAATTTGTATCTAAAATGTCTTCTCAACAAGAATTAATATTGTTTTTATTTCATTATTTTATGTAACCTTTTTAAAGTCTATATTTAGCTAACAACTAGGTAACTAAGATTACCGTCTTTGATTATATTTCAAGTTTTTTTTAACCGACTTCAAAGAAAGGAGGAGTTATCGTACATTTGTTCATGTATTTATCTAGCTTAACTAGCACTTTTAATTAGGCACCAACTCCAAAATTGGTAACCAGTAATAAAATAATTATTTTAAATTATTTTTTGATTTTAGTGGTTTTTGAAGGCGGTGTAATTTTTTGTAATTTTAAAGAATAATCATTTAATATATTCCTGTCATCTTATTACTATGTCCCTAGTGGTTCCAAATTCGATACCCAGGTTAAACAGCGTCATATATGAGTTATTCTTCCACGGTTTACTCAGAAACCTTGCGAGACATTCACATTAAAGCAGTCGGTTATAAATCTGTGCCATACTTGAAAATATTTTACACAGATCCCCACTGCAGTGGGATAAAATAGGTGGATAGTAATTAGGGTACATATACCTTTACATTTTAATTTCAACTAAACACTTATAAATAAATAATATACTGCTGAGCACGGGCCTCCTCTACTACTGAGAGGGATTAGGCCTTAGTCCACAACGCTGGCCTAGTGCGGATTAGTAGACTTCACACACCTTCGAAACTCCTATAGAGAACTTCTCAGATGTGCAGGTTTCCTCACGATGTTTTCCTTCACCGTTAAAGCGAACGATACATTCACAAAAACCTTTTATAAATAAAACGAGAAATAATCACTCACAGCCTGAGCAGGCATTTAAAATTCACCATGTAGTAAAATATGAAACTAAATTCTGGTAAAACAACGTTAAATTTAAAACGAAAAGCAAAAATGGCGCCGCCAAAGTAGATTTTTCGTTCTGGTCAAGCTTCATTGGGTAATCCACGTACTATCTACCAGAAATTAACTATAGGGTCATTATTCCCTGTTAGGACCTCTATTCGACTCATTAAATATTCTTCCTAGATTGCTTTAGCGTCCTCAAACATTCTTAAAGTAGAAATACCTAGAAAGACACGTCGACAAATTCCGCATACCATGTCAATTCCTCACTTGTGTTATGTGTCATTGGCGAAATATATCCAACCCTAGGTCTTGTTTATTAGTGAATGTGTCTTCTACCTTGTACACTGTGTGTAAATCTTTTTCGCGAGGTCTTTGCTCTTCATTATTTTTAAAATGATCTAAAAATATTTATGATTATTCCGTATGAGATTTCTCCGGAATAAAATGTTTTACAGTTGTACATTATTTGGGATATTTTTATCTGCAAAAACATATTTCATCCAAATATGGATACTTAAGGGTTTATACCTGACTAGTTAAATAACTTCCAAACACTATGGTATAATTTTAATTTGGATTACATTTATACTCTCATTTAAAGTAAATAGGTCTTTATTAAAATATACTTTAGACTTTAGACATATATAGGAAATCACAATAGGTACAGTGGCGAAAATATAATGCCAAGTTAATCGAAATGAGGTTCTATATCTTCAAAGTAATAATGGAACTAGCAACACTCGATATTCAGAGATAATTCCCATTTTAAAATAAACGCCGGTAGTACACTACCGCCGTCACGTTCAGAAATTAAGCAAACAATGCAAATTAAAAAGCGAATAAATAAAAAAAAACAACCGCCATTCGTAATTTAAAACGTAATGACGTTCCATTCCGCGCAGGACAGAGAGCACGAAAATTAAACACGCTTTGCAGTGTGCCAGTTAAAATTATTTTTTCACTGCTTATCCAGCCGGCTGTGTGTTCGCGGGCACTTTAAAAAAACGTAAAAGACACTAATACAAACACGCGAATCCATCATGTGAACAACGAAATTACACACACATGGTTAAAAATCAGCTCGCACACATGTGAATACGAACACGATACAAATGCAAAAAGAATGCATTTATACACTCACCCATACACGAGAACACACACCTTTAAAAAATTCGGTGTTCCTATAATCAAAATTTGTGCGTGAGTGTTGGTAGCATCATTCCCACGCATGTACAATGCTAGTTCTACCAACATGACATATACAAATGATTTTAAACCTTATTTCTACTGCAACAAAGTATCAAATCGAAACTTAATTATTAATGATCGGGTTGCATTAACATGAATGTGTGAGTGAGCGATTCGTGTTGTTTTATTCCTTTTTTAAATTTCACCGTTTAGTTCAATCTATTTATTGGTCGCTGCGCGTGTGTGCGTTGCGGTTACGTCAGCACACAAGGATCGTTGCAGTGTGCGTGCGCGCGAAAGTGCGTAGAAAAATGGCGGGATATAATTATGCATAATGTATTATATTTTGTTACAAACCTAGCAATTGTGTGAGGGTTTATCCGCTTTCATACCTATAATGAGGATATATGGGTGCTTTTAGCAACAATGTGTGAAGTTTCATTACATCTTGGCCTTCAGTTGTATCATGGTTAAATGAATTCCCGCCATTTTGAATGCCATTTCCGTACCTAACAAGATAAGTGTGAGACGAGTTGGTAGAAGCGGTTCTGTGGTAGCAATAAAACGTCTTGAGAGCGATTGTTTGCTATTTATACTTATATGTATTCTTATTGTTTATAAATCAAATTAGTCACAAAGAAACCTAATTGTAGCTACCGAGTGTATTACTAAAACACAAATTTTCATACGGTTTATTAAATCTTAACACAAATGAATTCATATTTTGGTTTTTAACACAATTGTCTGACTGTCCTGTGATAGGTTCTGTAACAGAAGAATAGTAGGAGTTTAAAAGACGTAAAAAAATCTCTATTTCTAAACATAGAAAGTCATAACGCCATCTACCGTCAAACGTTTGAACTATATTTGTCCATAAAATTGGGTTGAAGAATTAAAATTGTTTCGAAATACCTGTATTATGTTTCATATTAAGATTGTTTGACTCTTATTAAGTTTACTTAATGGGCTTACTGTGTATGTTCTATTTTAAAAGTCAATTACGTATTTATCACGAATTTAAGTGAAATAAAAAGTGCGAAGATTCTAACGAACCGTAAGGCATCTCCAGGTTTAACTGGTACCTACTAAAACAGCTACGATCACTTTATAACAAACTTCGAAATATTACCTAGGACAATAGGGATGAAACCCCTCATTAATAAAAGGGGGGAGAGGAGCTAATCAAAGACAAAATCCATTACATTTTTTTAAGCAAAGTAACTTTCTTAAATATTTTCATATCGTACAATACGTCGATTTAATTTGTTAACTAAAGATACAGTCCTGAAAATTGCATTCCACACTGCAAATTAACTTTAAAATCTAATGATAAACGATTGATTATGGATTGTTACGGACTATAAGGATTCCCTTTTTATTAAAATAGACTTATTAGCAACTAGTTCTACGTCTCAAATCACGTACTAGTTTTACAGGAATAAATGCAAAATCCTTAATTATCACTACAAAGCTTTAAAAGGTCCGTCGGAGAAAATAACTGTGCCTACTCTTTTTTCAGTCAGATGTGTTCTATATAAATTTTTTTCTTAATTAGTATTATCTATTCATCTGATGTAAAATTATTTCTTCCTAAATCAAATTCTTACTTAAATATTTGAAAGCAATAACAAACACACATCAAGTTTTTATCTCCGAAGGGGTAGACAGAGGTGTAACCAAGGCACTTCTCGCCGTGTCCCATGATGTGATAACTAATTTATAAATAAAACAAGCTAATACAATATCTCGAAATCCTCTATTTGAGGTTGTGGTAGATACACAAAATCAGAGTATATACAACCGATAATTATTTAAAAATCCAGCTCTAATAAGTTGTTATGAGGAATGAGAAGTTGTCTAAATCATAAAGATTTTCATGCAATAAAGGCTAGCCAGATAGTTGTCGAGTTATTGTTATAGACATTTTTTATGTGACTATATTAATAAGTCGGGTTTAGATTAACAAAATTTATAGAATTCGACTTCTGCAAGCATGTAAACAATAACAGCACACTGATTTCTGCAAATCTAGAAGCTCGAAGCAAGTCGAATGTGTATAGCATTTTTGATATTTCTTATTTCAACACATCTGTAGTTCGCGAAATGTATTGCTGCGATAACTTGCTAGTCTAAACATTATTAAAAAGGTAGAGCCTTTTTAGAGATCTTCTAAGCTTATTACAGCATCAAATTAAAACTATTTTAGTTATTTGCATTAAGAGGGCTTTATAAAAGCTTTATATTGACTATTTTAAAAATAAACTTTTGGGATATTCAAAATAGCGTTTCAGAAGACGTCTATGTCAATTTATAAGTTGTATCGTAGGGCGGCGCTACGAGTCTAAATGAAACGTACGCAGCCATTTAATTCTTTACGGATTGTCGTTGGTTTTACAAAATATAATGAATTAGTGTTATTGATTTAAATAATCAACGATTTATTTTTATGTACTATAAACAAATGGGTTACAATTTTTTAAAAAATTATATATTTATCGAATTATATGTACCTAACCATTCATAACTCTAAAATTCCTCTGCGGCTATTTATAGAGAAAAAGAAATATATTTTATAAAAGACAACGGAATATCAATTTAAATAATATTATATAACTTTTTGTCTCATGTCATAATATTACGTATTTTCTTCCAATTGTAATTCTATCCATAATTATATTATTATTTGGGCATTTATATAATCACCCAATTTTATAATAAATACATATATTTCTTTTATATGACGTGATACAATTTACGCCAAAAATTATACTCTCATTCGGAGTCAATTTTCAGATATTAACAAATAGGTCATAATTTTGACATATTACCTGTAAAATTTATCCAATAATTGGAAATATCTAACAAGATGATATTAAGCTAGCGCAAACCGGCTGTAACCGGCTCGTTCCGGTTCGCGGATAGTCCCGAAACAGTTCCTTGCCCCCTCAGGTGGGTATTAGCGTTGTGTGTGTGTGAGTGAAATGCAACTTGTTCTAAGTAGGCACCGGGCAGGCGCGCGTAGGCGGCGACAATTTTGACAATACTCAAAATAAAATTATGTTTATTTTGATTTTTATGTTTGATATTGTCAAATATGTTTTTTAAGTTTATTTAATGAGTTTGGTCGTAATTTCAGGATCAGTTTACTTCGTATCATGGGTGTTCACGAATATGTTATTGTATTGCATACTTTGGGTATCACTAAAAAACGCAAGTCTGCAAAAGTTATGTCTTTTATCGACATCATTTTTCGTACGTTTCGTCTGTTTTAGCTAACTCATAGCAACGTGCCTATTTGTGTTTCTGTGTTTTGGTAAGGAGAGTTTGTACACGAGGTATTATGAAGGTTAACTAAAGACTCTTACTGCCGCAGCAACTGAAAACATTGTTGACCATACGAAACCTAATAAATATAATCACGTCATATACTGGGCACGGACCTCCACTACTAGTGATGCAGTTGAGGCCTTAGTCCACACTATGCGAATTGGCAGACTTCACATATCTTTGAAATCTTTATAGAGAACTTCTCAGGTATGCAGGTATCATCAAAATGTTTTTTTTAGTTAAAGCGAACTATAATTCAGACATAACTTTAAAAAGTTAGAGAAGCCTTGCGGGGTCTTTCGGTTTTGGACCAGCTGATCTTCGTCTCGGCAGTCCATTCTGCTAGGCTATTACAGCTTTGTAAAACATTAACTAGGGAGCACTTGCGAAGGGTGAAATTTTTCAATAAGTTACCCGGGGCAAAAAATAATTATCTTATTTAACATATAGCGAGCAATTTAACAGAAAATAAAAGCTAAGGCAAATGTAAGTTAACCTATACGGGAAGCCAAGCGACTTGTATGGAATTTGTATTAATATTAGGCTAGTATTATGAGCACCTTTGCACCTAGTATGAATCGGGGCGGTCTTTTCGATTAGGTATTCTTAATTTAAGATGTAGGTAATTAATTACTTAGTATTTACAAAAATGTTTATTATGTAATTACATATATTTGATTATTTTTTAACAATATAGGTACCTAAATAGAATTTGTATTAATAATATTATGTGTCATAAACGCGAATCGTGAGTACCACTACTATATCTATTTATACTAATCGAAAGCGCTTTTGTAATCGGTTTTGAAGCATTTCAAACACTTATGCAGAATTATGTATGACATTGTTCGAAAGGTCTCGTTCGAAGATCCATTATGCTTTATTGATACACCAAACATTAAACTAATCATGAATTCGTGTTTTGATAACTTTTTAGGTTGAGTAGATTAAGGACTGGTTTCTTTTATAGTTACTTAAACAAGTTAGCAATTTTAATTTGTTTAAATGCCTGACGACGTGTATGGATCGCATTTTAATTGTAGTATTTACTGGGCATCATGAGACAACAAATGTCGAAGGTTTGGTTAGTTTATAGTAACCGACCCGTGACCGTGAAGGCTATAAAGCCTTCGAAACGTCGGGAGAAAAAAAAACAAAAACTAGTTTTCTCTCGATGATTCGCGTAAACATAAGATATAAGATATAGTTTATTGGTAAATGCAACGTCTATTTTCAAATCTTGTATCTATTTTTCAAATTCATTTGATATTTCGTGAGTAGTCCGTGATAATATATAACCTAAATCTATAGTTTAGATACTCATTATATATAGACGTCTTATTTTTTGGCCTAAATAAGATTAGTTAAAATTCACTTTTACCAACTCTTATCAAAAATAATGATGAACTGAGAAGATCAGTAACTCAAATACAACACCCCAAGATTTCCGTCAACGAAACCGCCAAATGTTGATTGCAACTGACATAGAATAATGTTACATGTGTAACAGGTCTGGCGGCCATTTTGCGATGTTTTTTTAGCGCTTTCGAATTTCGGGTGCGCCTAGGCCGATGACCCCGCTCCCGCGCCCTGCCCAACGTATCTTTATTAGGATCTTATTATTTGAACCGACCCTAATGTTGGACATTTTTTAATGTAATTGGTTGGTGTTTGATATGATTAGATAAAGGCGGGCTAAGGTAATTATAGCCTAAAGGAAAAATAGACCATACTGATTATAATTACATATATGTTGCAAAACATATACCTATATACATATATTTGTATGTTTGTAAATATTCTACATAGCAGGCAACAATTACGATATATTTGAAAACAAATTATTTAAAAAAAACTTGTGAAAATCAAGACAATTCTTTTACTTACGTGTTAACTCCCAATATTAATTCATTAAAATATGGCTTCTAATCAATAATTCTGTCTATAAATTTTATAAAATAGTATTGTTCATTTGTTCCTGCAACACACTACGGTTGAACATTTTACTGGTAGCAGTATATATCTTATCCGCCCGGATAGCGACCACCGTACACAAGATGTTAAAAAACCCGCCATAGTAGCCCATTTAGTGTATCGCTTTCCGGGATCAGCCTGTGTATATACGATTCCAACAGGCCGGCATAATTATGACAACTGCCGAGGGGTAATCATCTCTCGTCAGTCGACATTCTATTGGACCCCACTCCACTTACCATCAGGTGCGGTGGGGTCAGTTTGTTGTGGTCGTATAAAAAAAAAACAATTTACATTTCACTATCATGTTAGAAAGCTAAAATAAACATAATATTATGTGGCATTTACTCGCGGGTACAGCCGACCTTTTTTCCAAGAATTAAAGTAATCAAACCAAATAAAATGCTTGATATCCGTTAAGCCTTGTTCGAACTATGTTAGTATTTTAGTCTAGTAGAAATTAATTTAGTAACTTAACTTATCTGAGCACCGTTTGTCGAGTAGATTAGTTGACACGTTTAGTGGCATAATTAGTCGCTATTCAACTTAATTTTGTATTGCTTTGAATGACGGGGCGAGTTTGCCGTTCGCTTGATGGTAGCGGCACGACCGTCTGTAAACAGTAGAAACACCATTCAACACCTTGAATCATGAAGTGCTGTTTGGTATTCCACTGAGCTCACCATCCTGAGACATGAGCTGTTAAGTCTCATTATGTCCAGTAGTTACACTGACTACAATGTTCTTCACAGTGACTACACACTGCTGCTTGGCGGCAGAAATACACATTGATATCTTGTTATAAATCCAACTCTCTAACCGAAACAAATTTTTAGACACAGAATAAAACATTGTTTCATATAAACCTGTGTCTATTTACGCAATGTACATAGGAATCGAATTAGCGACCTCCGGCCACTTTCGCGTATTTGTTCAGGCGACCGCGGTCCCTCCCCGAGGCCCTCCTCCCATCGAAAAAACCCTTTGGAGTGAAAAGTTAGAAGCTTGGCATCAACATATTGATTTTAAAAACGAAATGATCGTGGATTGAGTGACCTAGTCGCTTTATTGGTCTAGTAGAGAATTGTCAATGTAAAGAGTGCGGTTTTGGCTTGCTGACTATTTGTTTTAAAATTCAATTTTCTAATTTACGCGACACACGACTGATTGATGATTTATAATACAGCTGTACCTAAAGATATTTTATAGAATGATTCCCATCTTTAGATTTAAAAAAAAATTGTATTATGGAATACGAAAATAATACTACTTATTGCTAAGCATGATCCTCCTATACTGCGAGGGAAGAACGAGTGCGAAGGAGTATCTTCTTTGCGACTGTATTGTCGTCGCGTAGATGATTGTATTGACTGCGCCCACCTAAACTTAGTGACGTTAAAGAGGTGGGTTTGTTGCTTATAAAAGCAGTAGATAATACTCATGCTTGATCCTCATTCGCTAAGATAGAAACTTGTGACATAAATAATAAAAAAATCTCAAAAACAAACAGTTTAAAATCGAAAAGTATTTTTAGTTCAGCGAAAGATGACTCGTAAAATACTGAAAGGTATACAGCCTTGAATAAACTAGCTTCCTACTAATATATGCACATTGACACACAAACTACACATGGCAATAATTTCTCTCTTCTAGTATTTTTTTTTTATTGCCGTAGTAGGTAAACGAGCAAGCGGTCTGCCTGATGATAATCAGCATCTGCCGGCCATGGACTTTACAATGCCAGATGTACAGCCAAGCCGTTGCCTACCTGGAGGTGAACACTCTTTTTAAGCCTCTTTCAAAGGACAAGTCCTTGCACTCAGGATACTCCGATGCAGGGAATTCATTCCTAAGTTCATAAGATGTATGATCACGCATAACATAAAGCCGGGAAAAAATAGTCTTCTTGATTTGAAATTCTAAAACAGAGACGCGCGAAAATTGTTAAAGAAAATATGTTGTATAGAATGTTGCGGGCAGATTGCCGTTAATATCTCACGACGCTTATAATTCACTTGTGTGCTCGTATATAAAAAATCCGTGTACAAAAAACCATTATTGGCGTTCGGAACGATGCCTCGGGGCGACATCCATCCTATACTCTTTGAACCACACACATTAGACCGCGGCGCGAATCACAGGCGACGTACATTTAGAAGTAAATTTGTAATAGCATTGTTGATGCGGCTGGGTTTTCAAGATATTAGCGTAGATATAATTTTGTCTATAAGGAGGTTTTGTTTGTACAACTGAAAGACGAGCAAGCATCTTTGATTACCATTAGATAGTAATCAGACAAGAGACTTGTTTGCTGTTGTTTACGAGCAGTATTATCGCTGATAATCAAAGCCCGTAACAGCAGCAACATTAGGAACTTTGACTTAAAACCAGGCACTAACTACACTGTGTTCCTCGCGCTGAGATATTAATACTACGTTACCAATGTAGATTTATCCTGAACTTATTGAATTTAAACATAAACACGGTAATATTTGCAACAAACCTGCTAGTGGCAGATATCAACTTTCCGATATTAACCTATTTAATAAAGGAGACATTTTAGACATGAATCTGGTCTATATGAACATACATTTAAAAAAAAAAAATCTCAGACGTAATTTTAAATTTTCTTGGAGATACAGCGAAGCTTATAATTTACAAAAAAATATACTTTTGTATCTTAACCAAAGTAACGGTAAAACTACAAGTTCAATTTTGCAGTCGGACAAATGTTTGTGATCAGGATATCAAGCTCATATCTAGCAAAGCAACGAAATCAATCAATCTTTAACTAGGTACTATTAACGTCTACTGGAAAAGAAGTTATACACTACGCATACAATTTAAAAAATGCGGTTAAAGCTAGGAGCCAGAATGTAAGCCTTTATCTTATTTCAAAATATACATTTTATTTTATATAAAAAACATTACGTTCTTCTACGATTGCTTAAATTATGCCAACATGCTTTACTGGGTAGTTTCTGACGTTTGACCTAGAGCACGACTAATAGAACAAACCACGGCTGGATCCATCCATGCAATTGGGTATCTCTCGCTGCCCGATTTTTTTTAATACAGGCTTGGCAATAACCCCACTGATGTTAAGTGGTGTGGGTTCCAATACAATGTCAACTAACGAGAGATGTTTGGCATTCGACAGTCGACACAATTATGCCGGCCTGTTGGAACCAGAGATACACTGGCTGATCCCGGAACGCGACACACTTACATGGACCACTATGGCGGGTTTTAGCACCTTGTGTACAGTGGTCGCTATCCGGCTATATAAAATATACCCTATCACCAGCATATTCCATGCAATAAGTAGCAGAGGAAGTCTGTAAATAGCAGTAGTTCAGTACACAATACATGGTGCTTAAATATAAATTAAAAAAAAATAGATCACAAACCAAACGCAACATCTCATGCCTTACCCCACACATATTATTCTAACCAAACCCTATTTAAAATCGTTCGCAAAATAAAACGCGGCCGAGCACCCCGGCAGGAATTAGCGGACCTCTGCCTAATAAATTGTGAAATGATAACGGTGCCGAACCTTTTTTTGACCTCACGTATGTTACCAGCTCCCTAGCCGTGTATTATTTAGATTCAGAGATAAATTTTAGTTGTAGATACGTTAATAATTTTTACTGGTTTTGTAGCCAGGATACAATGTTTGCCTGACGAAAGAGGGTACTGACCTAAACGTACCTTCGTGGTAACAATATTTTTAACATTCCTAGGTTGGTAATGTATTAGCCATTAGTTTTTGCTGCTTAACAGCGGGAATAGACAAAGCGCTTTTCAAACCGTGTTGGTTTACTCTCTTAACTCTCTAGTTGCTGGTTTTAGTAACTCGCAAGGCAGCTATTGAGGAACATCTGGAAAATTCTTGATCAACGGAGGATACAATGTCCCTTGAAAATTACAATCAGATTGCAATAACCAGTGCATCATTATCAAAATAAAAATACAAGTAGACTACAATGTTTGGTGTTTTAGATTCAAATTTGAATATGAGTTTTAGCTTAAAACTTTGACCGTTAGCATTATCCATTTATAATTCCTCACGTGGCTTCCTTGTATGACCTCTGAAAAAACCGAGAGATACTCTTCTGATAATTTAAATTTTCCATCTACAAGGCGGTAATAATAGACTTAGCAGAGGATTTTTTTATTGCTTTGAATGACGAGACGAGCTTTCCATTCGCCTAATGGTAAGCGATACCGCCCATAAACAGTAGAAACACCATCCAACACTTTGAATTATAAAGTATTGTTTGGTATTCCACTGCGCTCACCATCCTGAGAGATGGGATGTTAAGTCTTATTATGTCCAGCAGTTACACTGACTACACGAAATCATATAGATTAATTAGAAGGCATATATTATTGTGAGAGTTACAGTATATTGGGTTTTGCTAGCTAGTTTGATCGTTGTATTTCTTTACCAGAAAACACTTCTACTATATACTTTAGCGAGATAAGAAGGAGCTTAGTTAACAAAACCTTCACATTTCACCATAACCATCATCATCTTTAGCCTTAGGAAGTTGACTGCTGAACCTAGCCTTCCCTAAAGATTTCCAAACCTTGTTAGAAGCGACCTGCTTCCAGTGAGTTCCTGTGACCTTTACCAAGTCATCAGTCCATCTTATAGATGGGCTCCGTGGGCAAGTTGGAATACAGGTCTGCAGGCAAAGACATTACAGGTAAAGGTATTGGGCATCTGATATTCTTAAATAAATACTTGATAATAACTTCGGTAATTTTGAAGTATTATAAAGTTTTCTCAACTCTTACCAAACTACTTATAAAACTAGAACTAAAAGTTATCAATTGTTTCTTTCAAAACCCTTTAGTGTAACTTCTACATGCAGTTAAGTATTCACGAACATCGCCAAGATCTTCCGCACATTAAAGAGTAACGTGAGAGCTAATAAGTAAAAATTGTGAAAAATACCAAATTTTCCGAATAAATTAAAAGGGTTGCCTCACTAATGATACACATTGCGCCGACCATTTTAATGCGTGCCTTTGGACATGTTTAAAACACAAACTTTTCCGTACCCTACGGCCCCCGCGCCGGTACCCCTCCCCCCTACACCCCCCCGAGCCCACATTTCGGTAGTTAGCGAACTGAGGGGTGAAACGAGAAAAAAGATCCCTCTGGAGTGGGTAAAAAATACGTAGTTTTAGCTAATCTGCATGGCCCCGAAATGGGGTGGCTTTAAACCAGGCCGGCGGGTGGTTTTAGGCATTTTAACACTGTACAAAAATGTGTGGGGGGTCCGGGGTGGCGCCGTGTGTGGAATCGGACGTATTATGTGCAAATCTATTTATGTGTAACAGCCTCCCCGGTCTCCGGCGTTAATATCGGTTGCCATGGCGACCGGCCGATTACTGCATCGCATCTACTCGATTTTTCGACGCTTTTTCCGTTGTAATCAAATGAGGTGCGAGCCGCGTGTGTTGGGGTGTGCGGGGGTGCGCGGGTTGCGCGCGGGGGTGCGACGGCGGGGGCGGCAGGGTACGACGTGAGCCGGGGGTTGACACGCGTGTACTCAATTATCCGCAGTGAATCAATAGCGAGATGAGGGTAGTTGTGATATTTGTGACGCAAGTAATGTCTTTTTATGTGTTTAATTTTTCGCCGGAGTTTTCCGCCGCTCCTATTGTTGGCTCGGTTTGACCTATTTTAGGACGGAGTGCGCGTTTCAAATTTATTCAACCCGGGGCATTTATTTTTAATTTTTTCATCCCCTGTGTAGAAATTCGCGTTAATTCGCGATGGGGTGGCGGATTTGGACGACGTTTCACTGAAATATGCGACTTATTTGAAAAGCGCTACTTAATTTGAAAATTCCATATTGTATTATAATAATATATTTTAAATAGTTATCATGATTGTTGTTACACAATGAAATCAAAAGCGCCGCGTTCCGCTATTTATATTATTAACACACTAGCTTTTGCTCGCGGCTTCGCCCGCGTGAAGGAGTTTTCCGGGATAATTTTTTTTCCGACTTACTTGATATGTAACGTTATATTGACCAAATTACATAAAATCAACATAAATGTTAGCCTATGTGTTATTCTGATATATAACCAATATTACTGTAAAGTTTCATCCAAATCCGTTCAGTAGTTTTTTCGTGAAAGAGGAACAAACATACATACATCCATACATCCATCTTCACAAACTTTCGCATTTATAATATTAGTAAGATTGTCAGTAAGCCTATGTTTATACAATTAAAACACGTGACTAGCAAATAACTCGTCTGATAGTCTTTATTGCCATCCATGAAGCTCTATTATACTACCAACATAACACATCACGCCTTTATCCACAAAGATGTAGGCAGTTGTAACCATGACACGCATTTTCCGCCAAGTGTTCCGTCCCATGATCTGATAGGGGCCAAGATTATCGCCATATAAGACGAGCCGGGTAGATATTGGACACAAATACCGATCACTTTACCCGACCCGGTATTCAAACCTGAAACGAACACATACAGGCTGATCTCGGAGGGTAACACTTGGGCCACTATAGCAGGTGTTATAACTTGCATCTACATCGCTATTCCAGCGGATACAAACAGTTTACCACCAATATTGTTATTCCGTCCTTTCTCTGTTCAAACACGAACAACAATTACACCTGAAATCATAAAAAGTATGTTGAAAACTTTTTTTATAACAAAGCGAAACCATAAATAATAGCACCGAATTCTTTCAATGCTACAGAACGTTTAGTTTTTTGTTAAGGAAGTAATACAGCGGAGCGTTATGTACGCTTTAGTCTAATATTATAAATACAGACTGCTTCGGTGGTGTACTATGCGTACGATACAAATACGACTACAACTAAGGTCCTGGGTACAAATTCCGAGTTGAGATAAAATAATTGTGGCTAGATTTATTATTTTAAAAATTACTCAGTCGCAACTCCGAGTCAGGAAGTCGGCGGTGTGATTACCACGTGCCTCGGAAAGCACGTAAAGCCGTTGGTCCTGCGCCTGATCTCTCTCCGATCATGTCGGATTGCCGTCTTACCGAACTATGAGAGTGGAGAAACAGAAAGTGCACACACTTGTGCACTATAATATCTCCTTGGTTCCTTGCTGATCTCCGTTCAGATTAGCCGTCGTGGCCGAAATTCAGCTAGGTGGGAATAACTGATTCTGAGCGGCCGCTCCAAGCGCCAAAGATCAAGGGGCGCGCTCTGATCCTCGGTAGTAACGGCTTCTAGGTGCCCACGGCGCCCGTAGCGGGCAGGGTACCGGGGTAGTAGCTCCTAGGGAAGGCATCACAGACTCTAGCAATCGCCATGGGCAATTAGGATAAAAATAAGATAGCCAGAAGAGAGGCACCAAAACAAATTTTGCTCGTGGTGACAACAGAATAACTAACACTCTGAGCATAATGAATATAGGCCTAAACACTCTAAGAACGAAAGAGGGCCTGTTCCCAGCAGTGGGACGGAATACATACCAGTTCGGTATGGTAAGCGATATTATTACAACCCACGTGCCACTTTCAGCAGTATATTAACCATCAAACTGGAGCATATGGGGAGAAGTATTGTAGCGTTTTTAATAAGATATTTGAAACTGCACATTTTTTTTATAATTTCGTCTGACGAGATGATTACACCTTGACAGTCGATAGTATTATGCCGGCCTGTTGGAACTGGATATACACAGGCTGATTCTGGTACGCAACACACTTACGACACTCCGGGTGTCACTGAGTAGGAAAACCCAATATCACTCTGCCCGACCCGGGGATCGAACCCGGAACTTAGCACTGCAGTCGTACCATCATACAACGACGCCACCGAGGCAAGTTTACTTTAGTGCTGAGAAATACTCTAATTAATAGTTATTTCTAGTGCTGCAACTATACAATGATTGCAGCGATTGACTTGATTGGTTACAAATTCCAGTTTTTAACCTGGCTTCAGCCAGCACCTCCGCACGTTTGTATGTCTCCTTACCTTTTCATTTTGAATAACAGAGAAACATTGAAATAAAATTTATGCACCTACTACTCGTATGTTCTATATCTACACCACCTCAGGTTGACTGGTAGAGAATGCCTCTGGCATTAAGTCTCCTTTACATGTTTTGTGTGAAATGCAATAAATAAATAAAATTCCTATTTATAAATTTTTTTTGGAATCAAAACAAAAGTTTCATATTTAAGTTTAGAGATACTGCCTCGGTGGCATAGTTGTATTGCGTACGAGGTATGACTTCCGCAATGAGGACTCAGGTTTTAATACCGGGTCGGACAAAGGGATATTTTTTGCGTAATATCAACCTGGAGTCCAAAATTTGTGCTTGATATAACGTAGCGATAAACCCGATTACATCATGGGACGGAACATGGACGGCGAAGAGTGTTTATGTATGTTTCTAATTTTCGTCCGTGCCTACAAAGAAACAAAAACATTAATAATAATGTATGGATCAAACTTCTCACTTCAGGCTTACTATGCTTACCATGTAATTACGCTTAATCCGCAGCCAGTTTCTGTAATCACAATAAAAAAATTACGGTGCCTCAAACTACTAATGAACGCGTAACTTTTAAAAGCTTTTAATTTTGAACAGTAGAATAATTTTCAAAGAGTAATTCGTAAACAACTCCCTCTGTGCAAATTTTCCGGAACTAAAAGCTCTGTAGGAAAATTACTATCTTACATTTCCCATTTTCTTCGCTTTACTCCACCACCCTAGAGATGTCGCCACTGCAGATACGACTCCACTAAAAAATAATTTATCAAACATGTCAATACAAATTGTAAACACCGCCATCTATTAACGACTTTTAGAACTACACGTATGTAAAAGAGCTAATGTTTGAATCCTTATAAATAATTAAACGTGGTAAATAAGTTTCTATATACAAATATTAATATGATGACAGGAAGCATCTTGTGCAATTTTTACTGCACGAAATCAGAAAATGCTAAACGAGTCATCTCTAACTAATTGGTACATGATAGGTCTGTT
Source organism: Manduca sexta (assembly GCF_014839805.1). Lineage (NCBI taxonomy): Eukaryota > Metazoa > Arthropoda > Insecta > Lepidoptera > Sphingidae > Manduca > Manduca sexta. Next base: position 11,490,873 of record NC_051128.1, read on the forward strand.
GAATGCGAGGATCTGCATCGGTAGATACTTTCAAATTGTCTATTATCACCGCCAAGCAACAGTGTGCGTGCACTATTTTTCTCGGTCAGTGTAATTACTGAGCATTGTGGGATTTAACTTATGTTTTATGGTGACGAGTGCAATGGAAAGCCACGCAGTATTTTGCAATGCAATGTTCTGTATGGTGTTGCTACGGTTTATGGGCGGTCGTATCGCTTACCACCAGGCGAACAGCAAGGTAGTCTCGTCATTAAATTGTACTTAAAGAATAAGACATCGCTCATATTTAGCTTGACAAGATGATTCATATAGATCGTTATTATAGTCGCACGTATCCATTCAAGGAATCGAACCCACACCACTCAAACGCATTGAAATGAAACACAGATAACCGCAAATCACTTAAAATTTATTTTTATAAAATTAACCGTTAAACATTAAAAATTATAAATGCAAATGAAACATCACTATAATTATTTTTTTAATAATTTTACTCCATTCCAATGATATATCTATCTCGCTCGTTCTCCAAAGAACAGAAAGGGACAAATACGAACGCGCGCAAAATCAGATTGTGATCTTTAAATCAATACTTATAATTTAGTAATGAATATTGAGTAATCAAAATGACATTGCTGTATTTCCGAAAGGAAGTCAGAGGTAAAACAAATACACTTTTCGGCAAGTATTTTTTCGTCTCCAGTGATGCATAGAGAGCATATTGCTATCGCGGTCAAGAATTGTAAATCCGCGTGACCCACGTGTGTTTCTAGAAAAATCAACCAGGAATCAAACCTGGGTCTTCAACGATTCTGTTAGCTGGTACTAAATCCATGAAACGACGTAAACATTATCTTTTTGTATAAAGTATAAAGTAAATTAAGATAATATTAACCAAACTTTTCAGATACGATTATTCTCATGCAAAAAATTTATTAATTTTAAATAAGATATAAAACATCCTTCCCAGGCCTGGTGTATATGATATGTCTTTAAAAATTCCTCTTCTTTTAGTAAGTTATAAATAAAATTTTGCGCTCGTTCGTAAAATATAAATCAATAATATTAGAGAGGATATATTAAAACTTTATACTAACAATCTAGCGTGTTTAAATATTACATCTTTCAGTATAATTTCGTACATTACTGTAAAATTCATACTTTGTATATTCGTTACGTATAGATCTTTTGTGTTAAATAAAAAAAAATCAATTTTCATTTCATAACATATTAAAGATTGCCTCCATAGCTCATGGCATCAATTTCCTTTTGGCTTTTTCTTCTGTACTAAATAAATATTCAATAATCAAAAAATAGTGGTTGTCAGTAGTCATCATATATTATGCATATTTATTTTTCTTATTCTTTTTTTTTTATAAGTATACGTTTCAGTGACCGCACTGCACCTGATGGTAAGTGGAAAAGTGTCCAACAGAATATCTACTGACGAGAGATTACCCCTCAACAGTCGTCATAATTATGCCGGCCTGTCGGAACCCGCTATACACGCTGATCCCGAAACGCGATACACTTACGTGGACTAATATGGCGGGTTTTAACATCTTATGTACGGTGGTCGCTATGCGGGCGGATATAAAATATATTCTACCACCAGCAAGTTTTAATATATTTAATACACGCTAGATTATACTAAACTAAGTTTTATAAAAAGAAACATTGGTCGTAAATGCTTGGCACAAAGAGAACCTTCATTTTCCCCGTCGGACGGCACTAACTCTAAAAATTTTATGACCTAAAAAATGAATCTACATCAAAGCCGCAGAGAATAAATCTAGAAAATAGTACCAATTCAAACTACACTCAGTTACAACGTATTTTAACTTCACTTATTTTTGTTCTTACCGGCTTCATTATTTAAAAAAGCCGCGTCCCAATTTAAAGCGGCTTTGATTCAGAATCGTTGTACCTTAGATTACATTTACATTAACATAAACACTACATATACCCTAATATTAAAAATGAGCAAAATTTTAAAGGTACACTGGCCTTGAATACTTTAGGAACTAAATATTTATATTTTATATAATATATATTTTGAGTGCTTAAAAACTTCGATGCGTATTATTATGAAATCAATTCCTTCTATAAATATATCTATACGAGATATTTGGTGTCCATTATACCTTATATGACAATTTACATTTTGTTTCTTTTTTTCTACAAAAGTATTAACAGAGTTGTAAACAACACATAGGTACTACTAATTTCCAAGAAACACATATAGTCCTCAATTCTCACTAATTATCAAGCTCCGGCAGCCATGACCTTTTGGATTCACAACACTCAGATATTAATGATATATTTGCAAATAACATTTTTTTCCCGGACCGAACATAGCAACTTTACCATCATAAATAACCCAGTGCCATCACGATTGCCATATTGTATAATTATTTTAATTTATTATATTAATATTTAACGTCCTCTATTATTTAGATACTAACAGCAGACTTACTTTAAAATGTGAACATCAACTTCCCTTCAGACCACCCAACATTTTTCATACAAAAAATATTTTCAAACCGGCGTTATTTCTATCATCTAAATTCGTAAAACTCAGTTGATCGCAACAATGTATCAATGATATTTCATCTTTTTTTGTCATAACACGAAGGCAAAGGAAGATAGAAATCCTTTATTATACTTGTCAAGTAGGTTTCCATTGTCGACAGTGGTACCACCGCTTTATCTTAGATAGTAGCATCGCTGTGATGTTTTGGCTTTGCACGTATGTGATAAAATTATGACTGAACGTGAGTGACTGTTTCTAAAAATAAATGTACATAACGAAATAGTTTCAAACGAAATATTATTACAAATTTAATATCACCGTTTTTTTTAATACAATCATTCTATACACGTATAATTCAATACAAAGAACAAATAATCTAAAAAAAAGAAGGCATGAGAGAAAATTTTATTCGTATAAACTATTTCGTTACGTTTATTTATTTGAGAAATATTCATGTATGAAAATATATTCGGATTAAAATAACTGAATCACGTGACGTAGGCCCAAGTGACTATTGTGAAACGAATTCTGACATAACTAACCGTCCACGCCTAAATACACACCGGCGTTTACAATAAACGAACCCAATCGATTTTTTTCAATCCACCGTAAGAATTTACCAATCAGAACGTAGCTTTTTGAATAACATATTTTGATTGGTTTATTATCATAATATCTAAAGTTGATATCGTTTATTGAAAATGATCGTACAATGACAGAAATTGAAGACAATATCTCGTACGTATTTTCTAAATTCAAAGCCATCTAAATACCATAATGTTGTTACAACTCCGTTAATTATTTTATTATTTAATTACCTACACTTTCTGCTTTACGTACTTTTTAAGTATCACAACTACTTAGAAAACTCTTTGAAAGCCTTCTGCGCTCTTACATATCGTGAAATTAGTGATAAAACAAAATTGATGAAGACAGAAAGTAATATTGAAAACTATGGACGCATTATTGAAAACTCAATAATTTAACAAAATACAAAGCACTAACCGTGATGTATACACTAATGAGAGAAAAACAATTATGTCTCCTACCATGGAACCACTAAAACCCAATTTAATATACAATAAATACAGGCAGTATATTTTGATTAAATTTCTGAAATACCTTTACTATAATATACCACAGCTGATGTTAACACTCAGCCAGATGCCTTGTCATATTTAAGTGCAATGCAATATCAGAAAATATAACGTTCCTACTCCAGGCGAAGGGTCCATACTCGATTCCTGCCGGCTTTACTTTCGATATATAAAATTTAGTGTTCATTAGAGCTATTCCCAGACCGCATTTATGCATATTGTTATACCTATATTTTGTCGGGTTCCTTTTCAAAAAACTTCGCCCTTCGCCACTGCTAATGCATAAATTATCATATACAACAATCTTTTATATTTTCCATCTTTATTATAAGTACAGATCGGCAGTAGAAACTGTTATACTGTTACTGTACAACAAAGTTAAAACAGACATTTCGACATATACTATCTTATACATTAATTTACACCTACATAGCGACACAGAAACTTAACGTATCTAGTTAAAATATAGATCGTAGCAACGAGAAACTTGAACATAAATAAATAAATATAAACACTAGCAACACCAAAGCTTATGAAATATTTCTGATTTTACAAATATAATTTATATCTAATGTGGAAATAGATGCCAGGGGAGAGGTGTTTCTTAAAAAAAATGATCATATGACAAAAGAAATAGCAAATATTATGGTAAAAGAATTAAATTATCTGGATTTCTAAAATACTGCAGCAAGTAGTTGAAATCAAGAGGAAATAAAATTTTAAATAACTATTATACTAAAACAAATATGTCTTAGCACGGAGATTTAATCCGTTGGTTTGTCCATCCATCTTCCTCTTACATCAAAAACACAAAATATATCATCACAACTCTCCTCTGAAATCTGATATCCATCAAAAACTTGCATCCAAACTTCGAAATGACTATTTACAATCATATGTGCCACGATTAACTCGTACCGTCAGATTTACTCGACTCGCTTTCCTCCGTGATGGTGATCATCGGGGGCGTATCATACGTCTCCGGCGTCGTATCATTCATCAGCATCTCAAACTTTGGCGACCCAGTCTTAACAGCATCCTTCACTGACTCATAAACTTCAGTCCTTATAATCGGCAGTGACGCCCTCTTTCCCTTCAAATCTTTAGGTATCTCCTCCCTAATCGTTTCCATAGCAACCATCTCTACTCCAACATTGTCGTCCTCTAACCGAACTGGTAGACTATCTGCTCGGTTCAAATCTTTCTTTGGAATCTCAACTTTATCATTCATAGGAACTGCAACTCCGTTTTGCTTTTTCTGATCGTGTAGGTGTTGGAGACTGTATTCTCTAGCTTGGACATCAGAGAGCAGGGGACCGTCAGTGGAGCCCTCAATGCAGTATCCTGGAACTTCGCTTCCAATGATAGAATCCTGTTTGAAAATGGCAGCAGTTACCACAGGCTTGTCCGGGTCTGTTGGTGTTTTGCTGATTAATGGCTCCTGGGAGTTATCATTTATTATTCCTTCGGGAGTATCATCTTTTGAAACCTCGTATCCAGCGTAAACCGGGTATCCAAACGGTCCTTGCTCATACCCCATCTGACTTCCGTAAGAGTAGCTCACATTATGAGAACCTATGGAGGACATGCTAAGGTCCGAAATTGAGAGTCCAGTGCTGGACAGTGCTAAAGCTTTATCCCTTTCAAATTTCTCGCTGCTTCTCTCGCTGTCGTCTTCTATCTTCTTCTCCAACTCCTCAGGCACTCGATGGATAAGGGCCTGGTTGGTGGAGATCTGAGGATCATGAAGCGGGGAGTTCTGAATAGTTTTATTCGGTCTGTATGTAGTTGACTGCTGGACTTCCACTACGAAAATTCCATCGTTGTCTGGAGAGTACTTCATCTTCGTCTCGCGGCCGTTTTTGGTGATATCCTAAAATACAATATTAATACTATGAGTATATTTATGCAACTATTTCATTTCCCGAAAATAGGAATGGATGGCCACCATCATACACAAAGTTAGATCGTTCCACTGCTCGACATTATATATTTCTCTGTTCATACTAACAGTTACTGCGGACCATTCAGGTATTACGTATGCCCCAATAGGGCGGGGGTCTATGCCTTGCTTATTTTTGATGACTTACAGAGGGTCTGAACAATGATTACGTCAGCAATATTTAGTTAACAATTTGTATAATAATAAAAAACAGATACTGTCAACATTATTTATATGTTTACGAAAACATGGGTGAGGGCTAAGATCTTTGCTTACTTACAAGAGAGTTCAAAAATTCTAATATTCTACTTACAAAACACTTGAAAGGCGCCTACTTACAACTAAATGCAACCCTCTTTAGGAATTAATTTAATTAACCATTCAAGTCAGAAACTCGTGCTAAATGAAACACTAAAACGCTGAGCCATCGCGTTTAACGCGGGTAGTTAAAGGAAAAAATATTAAAATGCCTATCTACAAAGATTTAAAGATATAAATGCCTTTTTCGACGAACCGACACTATAACCATAAAACAAACAATAAACTTTTCTTTGAGTATAATAATAATGTTTTGAGAACGCATGATGCATCATCGTCAAAAAATATTAAAATTATTGAAAAAACAAACATGTCACGACCGTATCGCCAAAGAGGTAGGCAGATGTGCAACCAGAGTTCCCTCTTTTCGTCTGAGTTCCATCCCATGATGTGATCAAGGGGCGATGCTATCGCTGTATAATGCATAGTTCCGGACTTCGGGCTGATAGAGCAAAAAAACTCAATATCACTTTACCCGACCCGAGATTCGAACCCACGACCTCTGAGGTCAAAAAAAAACATTAAATACTAATAAATAATTATTTATATAAAATTCTATACTTTTCAAAATCGCGTTTTATTTTACTTGTACGAAACTCAACAGCAAGATTTCACTAAACGTTGGTTTTTTTACAAACAGTGGTTTACCCCAGTCGAACCCATTATTGTGATGGTCAAATATGTTTACACGGTAGCCCTGCCATTAAGTTCAATTTATCATCAGACACATAAAGTCCATTGTTGAACATAAGCCTCCTCTAAAGATTTCCAGACATGTCTAATTCGGCCAGCATCCAGTAAGTTCATTTACGCCATTAAAAAAATCAAAATAGGGAAAAAATATTTTACATAATTCCTAAAAGACCTTATCAAATCTTACATTTCTCTCTTCGGTTTCTACTATCAAGTGGTTGTTCTTGAGTGTCATTGTGAAGATGGAGCCGTTGGCTGGCGGGGTCCCGCTCTCAACAGCATCTCCTGGACTATCATCTGGAGACTTGAGCTGGAAATCAGAAACGAGAAGTTTATACGGGAAGAGATGGTGAAAATATTAAATCTAATGTCTGATTTTACGATTCATTTTCATGGATTCAATTTTCAGTCGAAAAAAAAAACAATTCATTTTTTTTAAATCTTGAAAACACAGTCAACTAATAATAATAAAAAAAAAACATTATTGAGAACACGATTTCTGAGTTTATATAGTTTATAACATTAAGCATACTTCCAATCTGACATAGAATAACCTTTACAAATATACTACATTCCTGCCTATCTCTTGATGAGTACAGACATGAACTAAGAGATACAATTAACTTTTACAAACAAGCATTATTAATTTACTGAGTTCGAAATAAAGCAATCATTGTAACCTTTAAATTTCAGTCTACCGACTAATTTAAGTATAGAGTCCAATCAAGATTTAAAATTAAGTTTACCCGACAAATTAACTATTCACTAAAAACGGCAAAAGCCTGAAAATATAAAATATAAAAAATTCTTTAACCTAATTCGTCATTCAGTCACACCTTAAAAACAACACGACAAAATAAAAGACAAAATAAATATTTTACAATTTAATTAAACACTTTGACCAAAACAAATCAATAATTGACTTTACATATACATGATAATAGGTCATAATTGTTTAAGCAATTCAAAAACAATATATTTCTTTCCCTAATAGGCACTTAGAACTAAGTTCGTAAAATTTACATTTAGTTGGCAAGTCTCTCGTACAACTAAATCCCTAAGAATATTATCTAAAACCATGAACAAAACATTTGTAAGAGATGTCAATTATGCGAGATTTCATTTAGCTATCATCGAATTATATTTATCTCAAGTAATAGTTTCATTTTAAAGGACAAGTGTATATCCCAGGATAGTACGGATTTATTAATATTTTTATTTAATTTTATCCATTTTTGTCATTTTAATTTCATTGTTCGTATTTTTATATAAATGCTGTTTCACACGTGTAATTACTGAGTAGACGCGTCCATAACATTGTAATTTACAATTAACTCAACAGTTAATAGACTTAAAAAGCTTAATTACATAGATAAATAAATAACAAGCGCCAAAGTTTTTTGATTTTGAACTATTGCTAATGTTTATAATCATAATCAAAATTTTACCCCGGTTTATCTTTTTATTCATTTTGTATTATGTGCATGCTGTGATGACTCGTAATTGAAACAACATTTAGCTTTTTGTTTGAACCAACCAAAAAGTCTGTTTGTTTTGTTTCAAGCAACCCTTAGCAGTAGAATTATTTGCCCCAATTGAACTCTCATACGAAAAAATTACCATTTATTTTAACAGTAAATGAAACATTTCTCTAGTACCCCGAATCATTACCGGGCCCACGCTCAAGACCAATTAAACCCTACATCCGCCATTACACAAACGACAACCATTTCCATAAACTCCAAATGATAATGGGGATGGTAATGACTCCATGAACTTCCGAGCCTCCGAGGCTGTACAAAGCGTTAATGATTTTCTTATTGACGAATCATTCACCTCTGCCGGTGCAAGGAGGGAGCGACATCGGATTAAAAAGATAAAATAGGTTATAAACATCGATTATGAATAAATTGAAATAGAAAAACATTAAGGTATTTAAAATAAAAATCTACTCTCTGAAAAAATTATGTAATGAGTCGCTGTGAGTTTCTCATGATCATTTCCAGGCATTTTTTTTTATTCAAAATCAACAATCTGCTCATCAAGATATGTAGTGGAAATATGTGTTAATAACCACAACAAATACTTCCACCTTTATGATCTGGAGAGAAGAGCCGATCAATATTTTGAGGCTCCTCTTAATAATATAGGAAACTATAGATAAAAAAGAAAGAAGTTTAAGTACTTCACGCCCAAAGAACTGTAATATTCATATTAAAATCTTATCGCTTTCTCTCATAACTTGTACATCAGGGGTGTGACAAATATAACCATTATAATGAGAACTCTAACTTTTCGTCTAAACCCTTTCCTTTGACACGAAACTCCTAATAGCGGGAGGCGGGGGAGGTCTGAACTTTATGGCCACATTAATATTAAGATAGAATTCTTAACTGCGCATATGCACAAAACAACGTTGGATTTGAAACCTTGCAGTTATTCAAATAAGGCAGACTTTGGAGTGTATTGTTTAGGCAAAAATAAAATAGAATAAAATCAAAGGAATTTGGGTTCTCAAAGCACAAGTCCAGGTGTTAACAACAATTTTCGGAACCTATAATTAACGCTTTTATAAGTGGTGATGTTCATAAAACTTTCAATGTATATTGACACTACCTTTTAGTCCAGACAGGTTTGTTTTGTGTATCAGAGATAGTTTTCCGCGCCCAAGTGGAAATCTTAAGTTATTTTTCACAATTAAATGAAAGTAACCAGTAACTAGGGCTACATAAAGAGTATATTACGAAAACCCAACTTACGTATTCTTAGTCTATTAATCGTTTATGACCTTATGAAAATAGATAAGAAATAAGAAGAGAAAACAGGGAGATTTAATTTTCCAGATAATCCTAGCTGATAATCCGCCCAAAGTTTATATTGTACCATAAACAAATATCTATTTACCATGACAAACCAACCATGAGTGTGAACACGATAAAAAAAAATACAGGTACATAACTCAAAAAAATAAACATAAAATGACTAATTTGAATTCAATAAAGACCCAACAACGCCCACGTTGGGACCTAGGCACAAGTTAGACCTAACTTAGGGCACTGAGGTCGTTGGCCGGTCGACGTCCGCGCGGGATTTCGGACGCGGTTTATTTTTTCCCCTTGTGCCGCCCGCGCCGCCGCTCCCCGCCCCGCGGGCCATGCAATCGAGTTGCAGTTTTTAGATGCGCCTGCGCCTACTCTGTACGACTATCTAACCATTGGACAGGGTATTGTGGAGACGAATTAATTGTTAAAATTTGGGTTTTTGCTTAAATATTATTTATACATGAGATATAATGTTTTATGATGAAAATATATTTATAGCCCTATTATTTTAAGATTGAAACATATAATGAATCAGCGTCATTTTCCCATGGATAATTAAGAATGTGGTAAATAAATGTAATGTAACCTAATTTTGCTAGCGCGTGATACATTTTACAGGCTTAAAGTATGAACTATAAAAGCTCTAATGCCCCAAAAACTAGCATTGAACTCAAGAAGCTTGATTTGCATAACCATCTTATCGAATCCCATCATAAAGTTTTTCACATAGTAAACATTCAAATCTGATAAAACTTATTTGTGATTTTTTGGTTCTCTTTTGGATTACCGGTCTCGTCCAAGTGAAATGAATATGCTAGCGTAGCGGAAATATTATTATGCTTTTATGCTATACTGTAATTACACTTTATAGTAGGAAGAAGAAAACCGTAATTACCATAAAAAATGTACAAACAAGACCACTCCACCCCACTCGTATGCGCACACGCATTCATCGAGAAGTGCGTTGCACTATAGCGAGCCAGTTTGACTAGATTTTTGGCAACGGCGCATGTGGACCCGTCCTCTGCCCTCCCGCCACAAGCCGCACCCCCCCGCACCCTAACACCTCGCCTCCCCCCTGGACCGCACCCCCCCTGCGCCTGCACACACACGCTTATTACTTTTTGATGACTTAGACCTCTTTTTGGCTAAGTGCATCGGAATTCTTAATGATTACTTTTTATGTGAAGAGTAAAATTAGTTATGCATGCGAGATGGCAATGTGGGCGAAATTTATGGCAGGAGATTACTAATGTGTGGGATAATGATCAATTCTAATTACTTTTGAGACGTGGACGTTAACATGATATTTGTGAGTGATTGGAGCTTTATCTGTAACATGACATACTGTAATAAAAAGGCTTGTATGGTGTAGGTGTTGGTACTAATACGCAGGTCGGGCAACTGATTTCTTCTCGATTCAAAAACTATTACCGAGTTGGAATTTGGAACTGATGTGATTTGATTGTCCTTTATCGGCGTGCTTTAGTATACAATATAATATAAATCTTTAAATTATATATTAAGTATTTAAACTAATGAATGCTGTATCTTATGCTGTAATTTACCGTTCACATAAAAATTGTATTGAAACAAAAATATGTAAATAATTACTTTTCACTCGTGATTCCGCCCGTGGAAAACTAACTTTTCAGTTGAATCTTGAAAATGTAGTAGCTACTGCAGCAAATTACACCCTAAAAGCCTTTGACATTCAATGGATATTTTAAAAATAGGTTCAGCTATTTCGATGTTAATCCGGACAAAATAACCGTAAAAAATTAATACGCATGGTTTTTTGCTAATCCTAACAAACAGTAAACAATACTTTTGTTTATTATATGAAAGTGTGAATAACCATACAAGCTTAGGAAGGCTTACTACGAAATGAAAACCCACTCCAGTTTTTTATTTGTATAGATAATCATTACCTCGTCCATTAATTTGTATCATTACCGTATCATTAAGCTAAGGAACGTACCGGTTCACGCACCCTTCCTGCCTTATTGGGTCCTTAAGCGAGGCGTAAAGAAGCAATTAGGGAGACCGGCATAATTATGGCGACCGTCAAGAAACACTCAATGTTAGGGCTGGCAACCCTACAGTAAGCAGAAGTAAAAATAATTCACTTAAAATAACAATACCAGACCTGTTTAAAATATTGTCACTCTTAACAAACTTTTCAAATAGTAATTTTGAATTAACCGGAGTATCCCCCCCCCCCCGCTCTCATCTTAGATAATGGTAGGATATAGTTTATATCCGCTCAGATAGCGACCATCGTAAACAAAGTGTTAAAACCCGCCATAGTGGCTCACGTAAGTATATTCAGTTATAATATCCGGCTTCGACAGGCCGGCATAATTGTGTCGACTGTCGAGGGGTGATCATCTCTCGTCAGTCGACATTCTATGGTCCCCACTCCACTTACCATCAGGTGCGGTGGGGTCAATTTGTTGTGGACGTATAAAAAAAACCGACACTACAACTCCTGTAAGCCAGGATCAGTAGTGGCACGCCTTTTATGACACAGAGCGGTGAAGCTCGGCGATCTGGAAGCACTAATTAATCTTTACCATCAACAAAATTAATGAAATAGGATAACGAGGAGTGGGAACTCATTTTTCCGCTTCCCTTCATAACAAAACGGGAGACAAAGTGATCAGCTAAAAAATCCAAGTCCAAATCCTTTACAATCCATAAAAATAACTATACAGAAACAAGAAATATAATCTTTCCAATGCGTGTTTTTATATTTATATGCATATAAAATATTTTTTCGAGGCGATTTAAAAGGTATTTTATTAAGGTAAGTTCTTCCCTTTGGAAAACCTTTACTGTAAGAGTAGTTAGGTCGTTCCTATATGTTGGTCTGACCTTCAAAGTTCATTTCGTATGATCACAACCTTCCTGACAATACATTAAGTTTTAATGCGAGTAATAATTAATAATATTCATGGGGAGTTAAGTCTTTCCTTTTTTTTCGCGGGGAAAAATATCGCTACCACCACTTGGAGGATAAGTGGAATGGTTATGTTGGTTTCACCGGTCTTATGGCCCAATGTCGACACTCGGGAGTATATCATCATCCGAGCAAGCATTGGACCGAGTCCCTAACTCCTGTATACTCTACACAAGCATACCAATCAAAACCCGCGGTGGTCTTCTTCGGCGCATACGCAACGGCTACTGGGCATCTTGTTGCACTAAGATAGCTGCTCGGAGCCGTCCCTAGTAGTTAGGTCTTTCGTATATCCTGGTTTGATGTAGTTTGATAGACTATGCATACCTTCAAAGTTTATTAAAAATTAACCTTCCTCACGATACTTCTGTTCATTTTAAAACGAGCGATAATAGTAATGTCCAAGCTTATTGTTTCAGCTGGTTTGAAAATAATCTCGAGCGATGACTGTTATGGCTTTCAGTGACTTATAGTGACAGAAGTTGAGGGCGTTTGAAGACGCCAGGACGGAAAAAAAATGTGTTTACTACGACGTCGACAAGTTAGTGTTTCTTATGGAGGGAAGAGGGGTGGAGTAGAATTTGCGACCTCCACTTCTGCAATTTCAACTTCCCAATACGCAATAGCTGTTTTGATTCATAACCATTAATGTAACAGTATTCAAGTACAACTTTGGTGTGTTTTTGTAATATTACAAACTTAATATTTTACACAGTTGCTAAAATTGATAAATTTCACTACGTTTAAACTATTTCTGACCACAATTTTTACTAATCTAAAAAAACTTTCTTTATATGAGTCAAAAATAGCTTACCACGTTGACCTCAGACTCACCAGCCCGAGGTCTTCGCAGAACGTGGCATTAAGAAAGTTTCCGCAAACATCAGTTAAATTCATTTTCCTTAACCGTAACCACTTGAAATTACGCAAATTATGCAAACATTTTCGTAAATCACCTTGGGACTTAATAAAAGACAAACTCCTCCACCATTTTTCGGTATGGAGGTCGACTGTATAGGTACAGTCAACCTCAAATTAATAATTATCAAATATTATATGAATTACAAAGTAATTAATATGGCAGACTTTTTTCAAAAAAGGAAAGTTTGAAAACAAAGTAAAGTGACAATCAATAGTATCTGGCTACCCCTATGAGATAGCGGCATGATACTATGTACATATATATCGTTTTGTCAAAGTATACGTTAATTTAACGTAACACACATTAATAGACGTAAATAGTTTTAAGATACAAGCACTTTTTTTTCTGACCTCGCAATCAACACCGGAGAAAAACAGCGAACGGTATACTAGATTCCTCCAGCTTAGCGACTGCAGGGACCAGGAGGAAAGTGGAAGAGGAGAAAAGGGGGGGAAGTGGAGGGGAAGGAAGAGGAACCATACTAGGATGGGCGAAGCGGAAAGGGAAGGGAAATGTTCGCATGCCTTATGTAGGCCTTAATGTGTTGAAACTACCAAAAGGTATGCCGAGAGGTAGGCCCTGGGCACACTGCAATGTATGCCCAGGGCCGCGACAAATGTCTCCCTATGCATGAGCGTGAATTTGGTGTGAGGACCAAACGCACAAGAATTGCCTCGGGGGGAGTACTTGCTTAATTGGGTTGTGCTGTCCAACAATCAAAGTTTACCAGTTACTTTTTTTTCAGGCTGATCCCGGAACGCGAGACACTTACGTGGGCGACTATGGCGGGTTTTAACACCTTGTGTACGATGATCGCTATCCTGGCGGATATAAAATATATCCTACCACCAGCAAACTTTAATTTAATATATAACATCTAAATATATGTAATATGTAAATCTGTCTTATATATATATATATATATATATATATATATATATATATATATATATATATATATATATATATATATATAAATTAATCACGCGTGAACGGCTGGTCCGATTTCACAATTTTTTTTTGTTGTATTACTATTGTCTGGAGAAGGTTCTTATGAAAGAAAAAATTTAAACAAATGCGCGGAAAATTAGAAAATTTTACGAAAATATTAATTTTATATAACTGTCAATTGTTTCAAATAACTGTCAGCTATTGACAAAGCGCGCTGCAAATTCATAGTTAAGATGGGACAACGTGTGTCGGGTCAGCTAGTATTTGATAATATTAGAGAACAAAAGTGAGTCCGGTACACCAATAGTCACGATTTCGATCGCGCATTATTTTACCCCATATAAATGACCGTTGACATTAACCTGTGTGGCCGAAACAAGAAAAGATCTAAAATATTGAAGTAATTTTCTGAACTCGGTAGAGATCAGATCTGTGGGCGGGAGGCCGTTACGTCCCGCGGCGCTGCAGCCTGTCTCGCGTAATTATACTCGCGTATGATGAAAAACATCAGTACTTGAATATCCGAGCGAAAAACTGTTGGAGTAACCATCGCTTGAAACCCACGGCGTTTTTTTTTACGTATTCATTTTTTTTGTGAATGGTATTTTCTGATTTGTGCTAGCGTTTTCCAAACCAAAATACGAGGTATTCAATACTGAATAAGTTTCACTCTCGTCAAGCTACAATAATTCAAACAGGCCGGCATAATTGTGTCGACAAACAATAGATACACATCTCTCGGCAATCGACTTTCTACCTAAACCTCACTTCACTTACAACAGCTACATACAGTACTGAGATCTCGGGTTCGATGCCCAGGTCGGGAAAAATTATACCGAATTTTTCTGCTCAATCTGCAATTTGTGCCCGACATTGCGATTGGCATGCCCCTTATCATGGGACAAAATATGCACGACGGAAAATGGCTGCACCACTTACACCTCTGCCTACCCCTCCGAGAATAAGCCGCGAGTTTGCAAACATAGACACCACACAATACTTCATCCAAATGTTAAGGCAGAGACGCAACGCATCCGTCTCAGAGACTAATATAATCATTAACATTCTATTCGTACATAAGATGAATGCGTCTGTGCAAGAAGACACCTCAGGGCCTCCTGGGTTCATTGATTTGTACTCTTTGTTCGGCGAGCGCTGACCTCCTTGAAGCGCTGACGTGTTGATAAACTTACGTTTGTTACACAAATATTTTTTCGTTACGCAAGGAGTTGGGAAATATATGGAAGCGGTATAAGACAGTCCAGGAGGGCCAGTTAAGGTGTCCCGTTTTAAAAAGGTTTCATTACCAGCTTCAGAAAGTCTATTACTGAACATAGAACTCTCCTAAATATTAAAGATTTGATATTCTGGATTTCCATAAAATTTCTTTCTTATCGTATTATCTAAATCTATTATTTTTTGGCGTATTCTTTTTATAGTTTCTCTACCTACCCAATTATGTATATAAGAATGATTATATCCATATAAATAATTATATCCATCTGTGAATATGACATATATGTTCTCATTTATACAGCTTTTACATACAGTTTCGTGTTACCCGTTTATAACATATAAAGAAGACTTTAAATACATATTAATATCAAAGTTAATTTTATGAGATTGCAGCATCATCAAGAAAAGATCAACGAACGCGAAGACATCTAACTATACCGTTTAGAGCGAAATAACTGTTCTTTCATAAGGAAAAGGGCGAAGTAAACATCATGACTGCCGGTGAGAGCGTCTCAGATTTATATCCAACTGAATAGTCATGGTATAACACCATCTTGTTCAGATAAGTCCAGGGTTAGTGTGTTAAATACACACTAACCCTGGATTACTTAAAGCATAATTCTGGCGACCGTTAAGGGAGACATTATTCAACTATAGTACTTCAGGGGGTAAGTTTTATTAAGTCGATATTTTATACACTGCCTCGACTTTCGACTGCCTCGGTGACGTAGTTGTAAGTGTACACGGTACAAGAACGACTGCCGCGCCGAGGTCCTGGGTTCGAATCCCGGGTCGGGCCAAAATAATTGTGACTGGGTTTTTCTATCTTAAAAATTACTCGTCGCAGCTCGGAGTCAGGAAGTTGGCGGTGTGATACCCCGTGCCTCGGAAAGCACGTAAAGCCGTTGGTCCTGCGCCTGATCTCTCTCCGGTCATGTCGGATTGCCGTCTCACCGAACTATGAGAGTGAAGGAACAGAGAGTGCACCTGTGTATTGCGCACACACTTGTGCACTATAATATCTCCTGCGTACCTGGCTGATCTCCGTTGAGATTGGCCGCCGTGGCCGAAATTCGGCTAGGAGGGATTCATTTTATACAATGACATTCATAAGATGAAATTGCCATTAGGTCATTTTGAAACGACCGAATGGCTTCGATAAATTAAACTATATAGTTGTCTTCTTGAACAACACTTTCCCATAAGTTCTTCTAACAAGAGAAGTATAATAAAAAAGTTTAAGATTCGAACAAAATAAATATTAATAAAAAATAATTTTATTTTACTCGCCCTAATGCCACTACTACTACACAAAGGGAATTTATCGAAGTGGCAACTTCAAACTTTCAGTCTGAAATACATTTAAATCGCACCAGAATTGAGCTAAACTACAAAATGATTAAAAAATTGGAACCGGAATATTTGTCGAAATTATTTGTTATTCATAGATCATTTTTGGCACAATGTTAGCAGAGGTAGAGATGAATATGTGATTTCATTTAGCAACCTAATATAAAAATGACCGCAATATGAAATTATAAGAATAAAATTATTGATGAAAAATATTTCTTTTATGTTCGGTATGTTGTATGGGATAATTGTTTATTGCCAAAGTCCGACAGCCTGCGTAGTCGCATGTGATATTCCATATAAATTAAGGGCTCTATTTACCTCATAATAATATCTTGTCGGACTAAGATTACGACATATTGAATGTCGCCTGTAACCGACCATAAGATGCATGTCATATATACTGGAAATAATTAATCAATGTCACATCTCATAACACATTTAGTACACAAAGAAAGACGTTTCTTATACGACAGCGTCCGTTTTATTTCGACATGTCTATCTATACATACACAACGAAGTCCCCAAAAGCTGTCTGTATGGGATCGATTTTCTCAAAATCTACTGAACGGATTTTAGTAAAGCTTTACTAAAAGACAGTGCAATTCTCGAGGAAGGTTTAGGTTGATAGTACATTACGGTTTTATGTAAATTGACTGAAATACAACGATTACTGTTGAAGAGGTCGCGTGATTGTAAAAAATCTCGTGGGTCGGGATTTACGCTGGAAAAATCTTTGAGACACACTGATTTCCACGTGGACGAAGCCGCGGGCACACGTAATAATATCAGCCCTGTATTATATACTTGCCCACTGCTGAGCACGGGCCTCCTCTACTACTGAGAGGGATTAGGCCTTAGTCCACCACGCTGGCCTAGTGCGGATTGGTAGACTTCACGCACCTTCGAAATTCCTATAGAGAACTTCTCAGATGTGCAGGTTTCCTCACGATGTTTTTCCTTCACCATTAAAGCGAACTATAATTCACAAAGAGTACACACATTCGTCTTGGCAATCCGTTCCACACCCAACTAGGCTATCGCCGCATTTTTGCACACCTAGTTAAACATAAATGTTTATTTCATGAGAATTGCCCCCTTGTTGCAAAACAATAATATTATGAAGGCAAAACTACTTGCGGAAATTTTGAAGGCTCGTAAAAAGAGGTGTTAACACTTAATGTATTTTTTATGTTCGATATTATCTCTAGCATTCGTCGTAAAATAAAGAAATCTCGCGCTCGCTCGTAATTCTAATTTGTGGAACTTGTTTAAGACAGCAAAGGGCACTGTTCAAGCTTGCATTACGACATGTAAATTAAAAACTTGTTATTGAAGTACGTAATTATTTCTTAATTAATGATAAACCCTTATTTTTTTGAGAAAACAGTCTTAAGAACAGTAAAATGAAGATATATTTTTTAGACATGAATAAAGAAAGGTCGTTTAAAAAAACAGCATTTTTGTGTCTTCATAACAAGCAACACTTTTAACTATAAACAATAGCAAAAGAATGCAGAAATTTTAATTATAAAGAATTCGTTTCGGCACCAATATTTAACTACTTGACGTTTCAATATAAAAATATTTTACTAATACGCTACCACTTAACAGCAAAATAAACAATATCACGGCGGCGTAAGACCATCCTAAATATCTTCAAGAATTTGAGTTACTTTATTTGCATTAATAATAAAGTGACAAGAAAAACCGTGATGAAGAAAATTTTAAAAAATATATAAAACGACATACGAACATATATAAAATAGCTATGAACGTACTTGCTAAACACACAACTAAAATAATAAACTACCTAAGTGATCTCTCAGAATATAAGTAATCATTCTCAAAATATAACCAACGAAATGATATTTGCCCTACACAGTCCAATAAAAACCGATTATGAACAAAATGTATACATTTACGTGGCAAATTAAACTTGAACAGTGTTCAGAATGAGATTACACCCCCCCCTCTGCCCCCCCCCCTCCCACACGGCCGTGGAAAGCGATCGCGTAAAAGAAAATTGGAGTTTATGGAAAATTTTATTACAAACATAACCATCCAAAGAAACACCACGACTTTATTAAACGTACATGCTATGTATTTATTTAAATGTGATAAAAATAGCTGCTATACGGGGCAAATTGTTTTAAGATATATTAAACTCTAAGCCGTATTGTTGTGTATCAATATTAGCCAATCACAACGGCCCTATGTCTACGCACTGCGAAGGCTGCCATGCCGTCAGCACTGATAAACAGACTTGTTATTACAGCAATACTCCGTCCTTAGACAAATAACGTCTCTGAATAAAGGGATAAGAATCCATCCAAAGGTTGTCTGGAAGAAATCGCGTATTTGCAATAAGACCGCCACTTGTACTTCCTGTTTAATCTCTATTGTATATTCACTTTTCTATACGACTTGAAGTACAATAAAGAGTTTAAATAAATAAATAACATTCATATAACTTATCATCATTTATATAAGTTATTAATTATATAGTTGCTCCCTCTTTTGATATTTTGCCGCGGCCGACACGATCCACGATTATGCCACGTGTATTATAATATAACATTCTGTATAAAATAATTGTGGAGTGCAAGTTTAAATTTGGAACTCCCTATACACCCCCCCCCCCCCCTTCCTTCGTCCCAAAAGATAGACCTTTAACAGATTTTCTCCGAATCCCCAAGTGAAATATTTGCCGTCAAAATAAATGAAGACAAATGAGCAAACAGAAAAAACCGACAGGTCACAAAAGCACTCCACACGCTAATGGCAATCACAAATTTGGGGGTTTAGCCAAATCATTGGAAAGCGGCCATTAGCAGTCTTCGATGGAGAAAGCTCGCGTCGTACCTACAGACGCAGGGGCGGAATTAAACATTACTGAGGGGGTCTGGGACCACACACTACACAGTACTTGTAAGTAGTAGGTATTTCAACAGTATTATTATTATTTTACTTGTGAGTATTTTAAAGTGACTTCACTCCTCTCTGTTCGTATTTTAAACACATCGTGACAGCTTTTTTATCAGTACTTCCACACTAATATAGGAATACACAACACGATGATAATTACTCAGATGAGATACTTTTCAAATATCCCAACTCGCTCAAATAGCATATAACAGCAATAAAAATTATAACAGCGATAGCCTAGGTAGGTATGGAACGGACTGCTGAGACGAATGTCCGCAGGTTCAAACCCAAGGGCATACACCTCACTTTTTTTAAATTATAAATGTATTAATTGTGAATTACCGCTTGCTTTGACGATGATGGAAAAAATCGTGAGGAAACCTACATACCTGAAAATTTCTCTATAGGAATTTTGAGGTTGAGTGAAATCTACCACCCGAACTAGGACAGCGTGGTGGATTAAAGCCTAATCCCTCTCAGTAGCAGAGGAGGCCTGCGCTCGGCAGTGAGATAGTATATAATACAGAGGCGATATTAAGTAGTAACCAATTTACGTTTTTACCCCCCCATTGACCCCCCAAGTCCGTCCCGCATAAGTTATCGATCAGCGCCATCGAGCGCCGGGACACCGCGCGGACACAGCGCACACCAACTAATTGGCCGATACTTTACCATTGAACTTAACGGGACTGAGAGAAGTTTCTATACAAAATGATTGAATGTTGTTGATTTTGCACGAGTAGTATTGCAGTACGACTTGAGGTCTGGGGTTGGATCGCTTGTGGCATTAGTTTTTTCTGCCTAATATAAGCATGGCATTAGGAGTTAGGCGAAATGAATGAAAATAGGCTCCTAGTACATATACAATAAGATCTATTTTACCTAGCGAAATGTAACATATCTCCCAGTGAAATGAAGGTGATAGGAAGATAGTGAAGGTTAATTCCCTATGTTCAAGTTAATGTTATGAGCCAGTTATTATATAAAGCAGTTAATATATATAGTCCTCTTTCCATTACTATTTATTTGGTATCTTGACTTTTGTATTTGTTCACCCTATATTGGACGTTTGATTTTATTTAAGCATTCTTAAACTGTCTCCGAGTAAACTATTACAATATCTAACATTAAATTTAAAACTCCGTACATACGCGAACCCAATTGCGCTTGCAAAAACAACATTACAAACTCAAAAATTATTACATTTGCAGAGGTCACCTCTGACCTCTGTAACGAACATAAAACTAAAGTTCAAGGGTCGCTGCAATGCCGCCCGTGTACTCGCAATAAAACGAAAAGAAATCAGTGATTAACGCCTCAGGAAATGGTGCCTATATGTGGACTCTCCATATTTGTATGGAAGGTAAATACGTTTTTTAATAAATCTCTTGTACGCTAGTCTTTCTATACTAAAGCTTTGTACTAGGGTATTTGACTCATATTTGTTATTTGTATTTATCAAATATTTACTACGTTTATTACGCCATATAACATCTAACAAAAGACGATTGATTCAAAGTTGGTAAATAATCAACAAGTTATAAACCTTTGAATTTCGGTAGAATAGGTGTCAAAACAAAAAAGAGGCGCAATACGCGCACGTGACGTCATCAGTAATTATGATGCCTGCGAAAGAATGAGATGGAGTGATATCTCCATTTCGCGCCCAAGCTTACCCTTTGCAATATTTGAAATAGGAATTACTGCCTCATTTCTTAACCAATTTTATTTATTTATTTATTTATTTGAACAGCCAACAAAACATACACCTTACATAGTTTTTTTTTTAAGAATTCGGTAAGTAATTTCTGCAGTGCTGTTTCAATTACAGGCTGTCACAGCATGAACATTTTAAATACATAACAATTAACAATTGGCTGCACCATAAGTGCAGTATATTCTAAATATAAGACTGAATATAAAACTAAATTTAGGTTTCAACAAGCGAGTTCAATATTTTCTTTTTGAAGATAGGAAGCGAGTCGTTAAATATGTCAATACAATCAGATTTTTCTACAATTCGGTTATATAATCAGGATAAGCGAGGGACAGGCGAGTGGCTACCAATGTTAGTTCGGCTGAATCTACAATTAAATAAGGGACGTGGATATCTAGGGGTTTTAGTAGGTACATTAAGAGAGAATTTATTGAGAAGAGGTGGACAATCTATATCACCGTTGACTATTTTATACAAAAGCATCAAACTAAGTTGATCACGTCTGTCTTTCAAAGTTTGCATTTCAAAGTATTTAATTTTATCAGTGTAAGTTTTGACATGTTTGGGTGGCCTAAATCTATAAGCTAAATGTCTTAATAACTTTTTTGTATTCTCTCAATCCGATCACAATGAACTTTATAAACTGGACTCCACACACCACTACAATATTCCAATCTGCTTCTTACATAACTGTTATACAACATTAGGGTAGTAGATTTATTCTTAAATTCTTTACCATTTCTTATAACAAATCCTAGTGATTTATAGGCAAGGTCAATAATATTATCAATATGATTAGTAAATTTAAGCTTAGTATCTACAACCACACCTAGATCACGAACTTGGGGTACTTCATTTAAAATTTCACCAGCAATGCTATAAGTGGTGTTCACTTTGTTACGTTTTAATGTAAACTTGATATGACAACATTTCGCAGGATTAAGAAACATTTTATTAGTTATGCACCAGTCATACAATTTATTAAGATCAGATTGTAATAGTATAGAGTCTTCAAAGTCATTAATGACACGAGAAATTTTGAGATCATCAGCAAATAGTTAACAATTAGAGTAGGAGAACACTTCCGGAATATCATTTATGAATACATTAAATAAAAGTGGCCCCAAATTCGATCCTTGAGGTACTCCAGAATGAGCTATAAAAGGGTTAGAGTCAAAACCATCAATAACTACCTTAGAAGGTCTTTGGTACAAATATGATCTACACCAATCAAGAATACTACCACAAATTCCCACTTTAGACAATTTTTCTATTAATATCCTATGATTCACCTTATCAAACGCCTTCGAAAAATCCGTGTATATTGCATCTACTTGAGCTCCTTTGTCTACCGATAGGGTTACATCATCTACATAGTACATAAGATTTGTGGTAGTTGACTTTTTCAACATAAAGCCATGCTGAGAGCTGGATAACAGATTGCGAACGTGATTATAAATATGACTTTGGACTAGAGATTCAAAAACTTTGGCACATGTGGACAAAATAGATATGGGGCGATAATAAGTAATTAAGTTTTTGGTACCACTTTTATGTATAGGGACAATACGTGCCTCTTTCCACACGTCAGGAAATATACCTGAGGTTAGTGAATGTCTAAAAATTATAAATAAAGGTATTGAGAGCTGATCTGCACAGTTTGCCATAAAAACCGGTGGCAAATTATCAGGGCCAGCACTTTTCGTTACATCAAGATTTTTCAATTTACTCTTTATGTTACTCAATTCAATAGTTATATCATGTAATTCCTGAATTAACTCTGAAGAAAGTTTGTGAACCCTAATATCGCATGTTTCATCTTTATCAAAAACCGAGGAAAAATGTGTAGCAAACATATTAACAATCTGGAAAGTATTGTTGCCTATAGTGTCGTGTAAGCTCATATTAGATGGATAGTTGGAACTAGACTTTCGTTTGTTTTTAATGTGTGACCAAAAGTATTTTGGACATTTAGTTATTAAATTCTCGATTGATATTATATAGTTTGAATAGCATATACGAATTAATCTATCACAATCATCACGTAAATACTCAAATTCAATTTTATCTAGCGGATTCCCATATTTTTTAAAATTAGCACGATATTTATATTTACGCTTAAGCATTTTAATTAGGTTAGTTGTGTACCAAACTGGATAGTTATTAGATTTACGAATAGGAGAAAGTGGAACTAGAGATGTTATAACTCTTCTAATAGTTTTATAAAATATATCTACTTGTTCATTCACATCAAGGCAATTTCCTAGCTCAAAATTCCAATCAATTACATCTAGAGCATTTCTAATCAGCTCATAATCGGCTTTCCTGAAATTAGGCACTTGTTTAGATATATTGTTATTTACTTTATCACCAAGATTTAATTCAAGAGTTATTTCGAGAGGAGGATGTAATTTGTCAATAACTTTAATGGGGTATAGACATTCAGTAACATCAGTCTTCATAAACTTATTGCCCAATACGAGATCAAGTATTTTATTCTTGTTATTTCTAATGTGATTAAACTGAACTAAATTACTTAAGGACATAAAGTCGACCAAACTACTTTTAATAATATAATTATTATAATTATTAGGTACCATATAGCAATCACTTCTACTTTGCAACAAGTCAATTCCACTCAGATTAAAATCACCCACTATCATAATATTATCATTGTCAAGACAAGCGTTACTACCTTTGTCTATGTAGTTATCAAGCACTGCTAGAGTGACAGGAGGGGGCAAATATACAGCACATAAATTAAGCGATTTACCATTTCTGTTACAATAAATTTTTACCCAGACATCTTCACAGTCACTCTCCCACTCACTGATACGTTTAGATATTTTTTTTTTTTTTTACTGCAATAAAAACCCCTCCTCCCCTTTATCTGTGATGAAATATAGAATCCTCCCTATCCCGCCTGTACACTTCATAGTTATTGTCAAATTTTAATGCAGTTTTCACAGAAGGGCTTCTTTTTTTAACTATTTGCTGTTAAATATAGAGTAATATCTAAAACCGAACGTAGGAAAATTGTCCCTATCCCTCTGCAATGTATGATAAGTGCAACCTACTACATCAATTAGGACAAAAAAGCTATTACTTAGTTTTTACGACCGCAGGCAGTTTCCTCCTGAGGGAGCCAGTTTTTTTATATGTACACGGCAATATGACCTCACTGCACCTAATAATAAGTGGAGTGGCGTCCAATAGAATGTCGACTGACGAGAGTTGATTAACCCTCTGCAGTCGACACAATTACAACGGCCTGTTGGAACCGGATATACACAGGCTGATCCTGGAACGCGACACATGTGAACCACTATGGCAAGTTTTAATGGCAATTGATAAATCCTAATGGAAAAACCTACACGAAGTATTGCCCAACGTGGTATTTGAACACAGCAACCTGTAATATGTAACCAGTGGATATTAGTTTCAAGTCTATAGTTTCCGAATTCGCACACTAAGCACACAGTAAATCGATTGAATACAAAAACATACCCTTTACTGCCTCATAATAGACTTTTACGACGCAGTGTCCTATGGTAAAAACAGGAAAACACTTTTAAAAATATTTCCCTCGCATCTATGGCGCACACATTATGTGTAATTGATTTGTTTTAATAATTTTGTATATAGAAGGGCCTTTACACAACGCGAGGTTTTATTACGAGATGCGACGGGAAAATAAGTCGTGTAGCGAAAGCAATACGGTCCAAAACTAGCGTATTATGTACGCTGAAGATGCGCAAACTGTAATAAACACGCGCGTTGTTTGGTTTGTGTGTCAGAGCTCTTATACAAACTGCAAACGTTTTCGATTCTTTTCTCTACCTATAGCTTTTCTTATTTACCGCCATTTTCAATAAGCGATCCCGTTCACTATCCTCGATCTATCTCAAAAATGGACCAATCAGAACAATGTATTTTTTGACATGCTTACAAATGAGTTATTTTGATTGGTTCATTCTTGAAATCAAAATAAAGGTTGAAATTGCGATCGGTTACGAATATCGACTTATTGATACGACGATTATCGACTTATTGATATGTCATTACCATAATTTATTTGTGTTCTATTACTAAAGATTAAAGAATCGCATCTAAGGCCCCAGATTTCTGAAAAAACGTAGAGTGCATGTGCAAAAAAATTATATGTTAAGATAATATTTCAATGTCTTTGTAAGCATATTATTGATTACCTTTATTAACATGGAAAGGAAAAAATATGATTTACCTACTCTTAACTCTGTTATGTTTTTACATATTTTCTTTTCCTTGATTCATTTTTTTTTTATTAAATTAAAAGACAAATGATTATACATTATTATTAATAATTAATTTAAGTATTTTTATAATCGAAATATCACCAGTCATTCCCCAACAGCTTAAAAACAAAAACACAAAAGTAAAAGCGCCATAAAGTTCAGTTAAACTTAACTAAGAGTTAGCGTTAACTTGCGAGCTATTCTTGGAAACGTTCGGCGCCTTTCTCTTGTTAGCCGGGAATCGAATCTCGACTCCTAACTTTAATTTATTGACTTTAAGATAACACTGGCACAAATTTTCTTTCGTATGGTCACGAGACATAAGACAATATTATTAAGCAAGGATTTATATTTCTTTATGTTTAGTTTAAATATGCCTCCTTCTTCACTTCTCTTTATCATGTACTGTAGTCTATACCTTAAACTGATTTTGAAAAGAGCAACATTAGAGTTTCTTACCTGTTGTTTTCTGATGAGAACTGCTTTCCGAACTGATGGTAGAGTTAATATTGACGGAATTTAAATAATGTATAACATCTTACGGGTTCAAATAAATCATTTCATTTCACTTAGCTTATACTAACTTACATACAGAAATGCAACTGTGAGGAGATATTCCCTACATCAAATAAACGTACGCATTTGAAAAAAAAATTGAATAAAAGAATAATGTAAAAACTTAATTTTTTTATCCTCTTTGACAATCTTTTAAAATATTTGCATTGAAATTAAATTCAATTTATTTAAACCCGAAATGTACTATTATTTAGATCAATATGAACTACCATCAGTTCGAAAAGAATTTCTCACCAGAGAAGACAAGAAAATCTAGTGCTTTTAAAATCCTACAGTGCATGATACAGATAAAAAATACAATTGTTTTTTTTATTTCCTAAAACAAAAGAATGCTGCCTTTAAAACTTGGCTGTATTATGCTTCAAATGTATTTAAACAAAGTAATACAAAATTCTAATCACCATTAAGAATAAGCGATATTACCAAACATCTGCCACGCAGGTGCACAAGAGTCCCATCCAAAACAATTTAGCATATATTAAGTTCTAATTATAAGTAATAAGCGGGAAGCTTGAAGCTTCATCGGAAAATTTCAAATTGCTTCGTCGCAGTCAAAGTATGCGGACATTATTAAATTTTACCGACATTAAAATTACTTTGCTTATGGAATTATCTTTAATGTGTAGTTTAGCCAGTCCATATTGCTAAGCAGTATCATATATTTTTTTTGGATCCGCCGTTGTTATCCCCAGGAATACCCTGCGAACGGTATATAGGCGATCGCCCGGCTTAGCAACCACAGCGATTCCTAGGAGGGAATAGGCGAGCAGTCGATAAAGTGTGAGAGAAGGACAAGAAAACCATCTTAAAATGGGAGGGTGAGAGAAGGCCAGGAAATATGAGCGAGCCCTTATAGGCCCCAATGTGAATTGGCAACCGTGAGTTTATACACTTAACTGTGTGCCTAAATAATAAATAATAATATCAGCCCTGTATTATATACTTGCCCACTGCTGGGCACGGGCCTCCTCTACTACTGAGAGGGAATAAGCCTTAGTCCACCACGCTAGCCTAGTGCGGATTGGTAGACTTCACACACCTTTAAAATTCGTATAGATAACTTCTCTGATGTGCAGGTTTCCTCACGATGTTTTCCTTCACCGTTAATGCGAACGATGAATTCACAAAAAATACACACATGATTTTAGAAAAGTCAGAGGTGTGTGCCCTTGGGATTTGAACCTGCGGACATTCGTCTTGGCAGTTCGTTCCACACCCAACTAGGCTATCGTCGCCGTACTGTGTGCCTAGGGCCACGACATATGTCCCCCCATATGTCGCGGTATTTGGTTTGAAGACCGAGCGCACAAGAAAGTATAGTATAGTTAGTTTCGTCACTTTTTCCAAGGTTTTAGTAAGTAACATCAGCAGTAAAATCAATATATGTCGTAAAAATTTGAGTAATAAAGTAACAATGTTTTACAGCGGGTATAAGGTCCGACGCAGACGCATAAATTATTGTATTAATACACGATACAAAATGGCAGCATTGAGCTGTCAATATTTCTTATATAAACATATAAAATAAAAGAGTGTTGCTTCAAGTAAATTGGCAAGTTTAAAAAATTTATAAACAAAGCTACATTATTTTTAATTTTTGTAACCGCACCGTAAAATATATCTTTAATTTAAAATAAATTATTTTTCCAAAATGTCTGTTCATTGGATCAATAATCTATATATCTATATACTTATAATAAATCTGTAGAGAGGTCAATTCTGTACATGAAATATATTTCCAAAATAATAATAACTATCAGGGGGTGATTAGGGATCGATACTGATGCCAAAAATGCAATTAGTAAAATTTTTGTCTGTCTGTCTGTCTGTCTATCTGTCTGTATAACCATTATAGAAACAAAAACTACTCGACGGATTTTAACGAAACTTGGTACAATTATTTGTCATACTCCTGTGCTGGTTATAGTATACTTTTCATCACGCTACAATTAATAGGAGCAGAGCAGTGAAGGGAAATGTTGGGAAAACGGGAGAAGTTACTCCATTTTTTAAACTTCCGTCGCGTGTGCTACCTTAATGGTTAAAGCTACACAGAAATCATGTATGACGGAAATGTTCTTCTTAAAATTATGTAAAAAATATCCCACAACAGCATATGTCTATCTTTTAAGGTTGACTCACAATAACACGTGTAACTCCCGATAGCTTAGCAGTTCGAAGCTTTCTCTTTATATTTGTCTACTCTTACGTTTATAACACTCTCAGTCATCCCTAATTAAAAAAGTTAACATTATTAAATATTCCATAAAAAAGAATCATAGAAATCGGTATAGAAACATCAAAGTTACACATGAAATACGCTGATAATAAGCCATCACGCGTGAATACTGAATCATGCTATAAGGATTATTTTTGTATATATAAGGTCACGAACGCACAGGCAGGCGGCTTGCTTGGCACCTAGAGTCTAGCGAATCACCTAGCGAGTAGCTTCGTAAAACGAACATTCTCGAACGTTCGCGACCGGCCTAGCAGCTAGGCGCCAAGCGCGTAGTGCGGCCGGTCGCGAACGGTCGAGGATCGGTCGCCACGCTCGACGCGTCTCGCGGCCGAAGGTATAAAAAGGCAAGGGTTTAAAAAAACATCCCGACAAATTGAGCACCTCCTCCATTTTTGAAGTCCGAAATCCATACGGGCGAAGCTGCGGGCGGAAGCTAGTATCCTAATAAAATGGTACAATTAATCGATTATTGTTGTCAAAATTATTTAGAATTTTAGTAATAACTATGGGTGGTTTTTATTTATAAAAAAATAAGAATCATGCAACAGTTTGTAGTGCTTATGGATATTTGTATCCCTTTGTACATCAATTACTGTACATAAAATTTAAAGTGCACCATAGTGGCCCACGCAAGACTGTAGTGATCAGGGATCAGCCTGAATATCAATGGCTAAGTGCCCATGTAACCCGATTCCCGCTGGCTTACCTTTATGTAGAATCTAATTATCATTAGAACGCTTTGCAGATCACTATACATATTAATACTTATATGATGTAATTATTATTATTCCCTTTCGGAATTTTTCACCTTTCGCCACTATATCTGGTTTCGAACTGGCATTATAGTATCAATTGACTGAAAGCATTCGATATTCTATCTAGATGCCATACTAGTAACCATACGGCACAATGAAGTCTGTTTGCCTGTAAAAAACTACGTATACAAATATTTCTAAATTAGATCTTTACTTATCCACAATTTTTATTTGAACCACCTCGACACTTCGACATTTTGCATAATAACTGGTTTTGTATTCTGCTCGTGGCATTGGTGATATAAATATAAAAGCTTTCTGCTCTCAAGAAAATAACAATTTTAGTAAAATATAAAATATGAAACTAGAAATGAACGGAAAAGATATTTTAAACTCTATTTAGTTTATCCGGTAAGGAACTGTCCTTACTGGATAAACTAAGCTACTGAGCTTAGGTCAGAGGGATATTGTATTCCCTATTCTCGTGTGATGTAGATTCTTATCTCGGTTAAGGTCATTTATTTATTCAATTAGAAATCAAACATACCGCCTTATTTTTTTAATTTAAAATTAAATATTATAAATGGCAATTTTGATTTGCATGATATTCGACGTATTATGCTCTATAAAATAACACTATGAGATATCTGATTTCCACCATATCTTCACTACTCCATCAAATCAGAATTTCGGCGGCTTATTGAATACTACTATGTAACAAAACAGAATATACATATAAAATACAGACGAGGCCAAACCAAACTTACAGTTAGCCACAGAATGCAACAAAGATGCTGTGGTTTTCACGCAAACGTATCCATACAGTTACAAAACTCTACCAAGCCTTTACAACCTATATCATAAGGTTCAGAATTCATAAAAAGTGGTGTAAAATTAACATAGCAGCCATATATTCCGGGTAGGTATTACACAATGCCTGGGGCGAGACAATGGTGCTAAATATTTTTTGTTAACACATAAACTACGCTTTTTGGAATGATCTTTTATATTTCTGCATTATCTTTTGAATATGTTGTTTTATTAGTTACTTTTACAGTTTTAGAAAGCTGGAAATCCACGGTATGCATCGTAAAAATTCCAATGATTTATTTTGATAAGTCGCCCCGCAGACATTAAGTTGTGAAGAGGAAAAACACACGACAGAAAATTACAACGATCAGTCAATAAATAGTTTTCATACAATTATAATAACTGATAGTTGCTTCAAGTAATTGCTACACTAATTAACTTAGCTCAAAACAATTTTATTCTATTCAAGGATATTATCGCGTGAATCTAGTAATTTAATAAATAAGCAATAAGAATGAGCATTTAATTAATGAGGAATTTCATTTCAAACGCAAATCAGAAACATACAACAATCAATATTAAGTACATCTTTATATTTCTTTCCCTTTGTAGTGGACACCCCTCTGTTATATCTCAAATCTTGTCCATTCCATTCTCAGGTTGTCTGAAAGAAATCGGGGAATGCGATAAAACCACGTCTATACGTATCGTTCGCTTTAACGGTGGAGGAAAAACATCGTGAGGAAACCTGCACATCTGAGAAGTTCTCTATAGGAATTTCGAAGGTGTGTGAAGTCTACCAATCCGCACTAGGCCAGCGTGGTGGACTAAGGCCTAATCCCTCTCAGTAGTAGAGGAGACCCGAGCTCTGCAGTGGGCAAGTATATAATACAGGGCTAATATTATTATTATAAAATTATCTATTTTATGTTTGTATTTTCACTTTTAATGTACAATTAAGTGATTCCACTCAATAAATGAATGAAATAATAAAAAAAATCTATTAAAATGTTTATAGCTCGAGATTCTAAGACCTACGTGTTTACTTATTTTTCTGAGAAGCAAAATGTGTGGGACGAAACGTCTGGCGGAATTTTCCACCGATGGAAAATATTTTGCAGTATTAACTATTAATTTTTTACAATACTCGCTTAAATATACGTCAAAAGCAATGAATTTTTAAGAAAAATGAGTCATATTTTGCATAATTTTAGCTCCAAATACAGGACATAGCTAGCATAGACTATCTATACAGGCTTGCTTGTGGGTAAGTATCAATATACCTAACAAACAAGCAAGCGAATAATCATACACAAGGTAACTAACTAACGCTACTTCCCAGACATATTGATAATCCGAAAATAAATTAAATCTAGCGACCTTTGGATCTCGATCTATAATACTTTCGAATCTACGCGGTAATTGAACTATCTCATTTCTATCTCATTTAATCACACTGCTAGCACCAAGATCTTCATACTGAATTTAGCTTAAAACCTCAAGTATTCTTAGAAATCGCAAACAAAGCCGGTGTAGGCACGTAATACCTGAAGTTAGCAAAAAATATGCTCCCTGCTAACACCCGTACGAGCCACACCTGCTGTTTCCACAAAAATGTCGTAGCTGTCATTGCATACTAATATTTCGTCTTCCTTAGGGTTCAAATTATTACCCCACTAAAATTTATCAAGATCGTGTTTTATTTACAAGTACTGAAGGTACAAACCACCTTAATACTGAATTCTATTAAAATCGGTTTAGTGTATGCAATTGAATAACGAGATATTAAAGCTATTGATTCAATATTACCTAGAGTTTCAAACTAAGTTCTGGCACTGTACGGTACTCAAAACCCTGATAGATATTGTAGTACTCATCAATTACTCTGATAGTATCATTCTAACCAGGCCATTGCTTATAAACTTTCTGAGCAGCAATAATGAAAAAAAAATGTTTCAACTAAATAACTTTTCTTTTGTTTCATACTGACACGGCAAACCCCACTGCACTTGATAGTAAGTGGAGTGGAGTCCAATAGAATGCATAGAATGAACGAGAGATGATTACTTCTGATCAGTCGACACAACTATGCTGGCCTGTTGGAACCGGATATATACAGGGTGATCCCGGAACGCGACACACTTACTTGGGCCATTATAGCGGGTTTTAACACCTTGAATACAGTAGTTGCTATCCGGGCGGATATAAAATATATCCTATTACCAGCAATAACTAAACAACAAGGATATCACCAGAATATAGCTCAATATTAATATCGTACATATTTCCAGATAGAGAATAAAAAAACAATGTTAATGAAATATTCATGAAATTTTTTAACGAAACAATCTATCAAATCCCATGACAGCGCTCTGGGATACACGCATATTTATCAGCTTTTGTACGCGTATCCATTCTCAAATTAATTTTGGGAAAAAATATATCCGTGAATACAGGCTTATAGGAAGACTAGTGACCCGCCCCGACTTCGCACGGGTGGCACCAATTATCTATAGCCAAATCTGGTGGGCTGAACGCTACCAAACTTCACAGGATCAGCTTCTGTACATTGGTCTATTATTTAGATTGCTAAAGATAACTAAAATTTTGATTCCAGGGAATGGTGGTAGGTCTCTCATATGTGAAGGACCGCCTGAGTAGGAACCATCGCAATATCTATTTCTGCCGCCAAGTAGCAGTGTGTAGTCACTATTGTGTTCCGGTTTGAAGAACATTGCAGCCAGTGTAACTACTGGACGTAATAAGACTTCACATCTCACGGCTCAGGATGACGAACTATACGTTGTAATTCAAGGTGTTGAATGGTGTTTCTACTGTTTATGGACGGTCATATCGCATCAGGCGAACGGCAAGCTTGTCACGTCATTTAAAGCAATAAAAAAATGGATTTTGAAATCCATGAGAAACAGACATACACTTGTATGTATACATAGACACAAACTATCAAATTGTTACTGTCACTTCCTAATCGTATATCCAATGGGATTTAACCTGACTCTGTGTGGTCACAGAGCGTGGTCGCTTGCGTCTAATTTTTATCGCATTAATCAAGACAAAACCTACGAAACAATAGTACGTTGAACGGACTTTGAAATGAGTCAAATGTTTTGCAAATAATGTTCCTCTGATGCATTGACATAACATAAAAGATATGCAATATGCCTTCATTAATTATAATTTCTACATGAATATATATTAAATCAATAGGAATCAAATTAAAATGTACTTTTTTAACAATTGTGATATTTTAAACGCAATCAATAATACTCAAAAAAATTTTTAGTTCGCCCAAAATAAATTTAATATATTTAGTTACACGAAATATTACCAGAAACCCTGAAACACACGATACATTTTAAAACATGCGCGTAACATAATACTTTGCGGCGAACTCCGTATTTGAGTGTCGAAATTCTCTTGTACATAGCTTTCAAGCTATTTATAGCTCTATAGGTACCCTAAAAATGTACTTTGCAAACCGGCTGACGCACACATGTGCACACACACACACTTGGGATTATGTGTGTGCTGTTGCGCAGGCGCATCACACACGTGTAGAAAGGGCAAAGGGAAATTTTGGCAATAACGTATTGTATTACCAGTACGACCGACTGAGGTGCGACTTTAAAGATTTAGTTAATTGTTTAAGTTTGGCGCTAGTTTAAGGAGGCTTCTTGTTGATATAACTTGTAATGCTGTATTTATTAATAATAATAAAATACAACTGAATATTATAGACCCGCCTGAAGGCGACGTGGTTGGCTAAGTCCTCAATCCTCTAAGTAGTAAATGTTTGAAGATCTATAGGCTAGGTATCTAGGACTAGGTGAGATGTACTCACGACGGAAATTTATGCGAGCGAACCCGATAATTACACACGGAAATATATATATGTATATTTTGTTTATCTAAAATGGAGTATACCTTTAGAAGTTTATATTTATAAAGATAAAACGATTATTGATATGGAAGTAAAAGTTTACAGTTTACAGGCTTCGAAAAATCCTTGCTTACTCACTACAAAAAGGCCTAAACCATTGTAGCGATCCGTTGTACGTTGCGTATCGTCAGTGCCATTTATTTCAAAAAACATGTTAAACATTTAATATATGTCCGTCAGGAGCATATTCCCGGTTTAAAAATTATCGTCTGTATTAATATAGGACGTGATCTATGTGCATGCTAAATTTCATCAAAATCCGCTCAGCTGTGTCTGAGTTTACTTCTAACAAACATACAAATATTTTCACATACTCGTATTTATCAGTAAGAATGAACTAGATTTTATTAATTTTTCGTTTAGCTCCGCTCTATCCGCCATTCGGCATCGCCCATTGATTCCGCGAATGCTTCGCGCGTTGTAAACTGCTATATAGCTATCGATCGCTTATGTAAGGGTAAGTTTTGTCTGTGTGTACGTGTTTGTGTGTGCGTGAGGTAATCATTCGCAAGCACTAGAGTATTGGATGCAAGTTTCTTTGAATTTTGGCTTTCACCGCTCATTCAAACGTTATTAACTTTTATATTTTATTACCTAATTTCCTTTTAAATAGTTCTGTTTATTTATTTTTTTTATTAGAAAAAATAGTTTCGTTAATGTAGTAAGCACTACATTAAATTGATTAACGATTTTAACTTTATATTTAATAACCTTAATTTTCAAATATATTTTTGTTTAATTCATCTTATTAGAAGTAATAATAAGCTCTATAATATATTACCTTATTTCTAGATAACGTATTTTTCTACTGAGAGGTATTTCGTTGAACACGCATGCCAGAATGTGGTTTTTGAACCTTACAGTATTACGAACTTTTAGTGATCTCAACTATGCGGATTTCCTCATTTCTTTATACATTGTTTTTTTATATACTGTCTCTTTGTGTAGTCTGTTCCTGATGACAGAGGATCGTGGTCATCGTTGGATGTACCGCATTTAGAATGTAATATTTGTCTCCACTGGTTTCTATTCATCGCATCTTCAACTTGGTAGAGCTTAGTGGCAGAGTCTTTAATCTGGTCTGTCCATTAGGTTGGTGTTCGGCTCAAGAACATTTGCCTTCGGTGTTGCCAACGATGATAAGTCTCTCTTTTTCGTCGCCTATTTTTTATATACAACTGCGTGACAGACAATCAGTAGCTAGCACGATGGTACAGTTCATCAAATAACAGTTATTACTGTACTACTACGACAAAACCTCGCTAGTACGGTCAGCAAAAACATTAATAAACAAATTTAAAAATTTAAATAACTTTTAAACTTTTTCGTTATCTTCTTTCTTATTCTTGTCGAAAATTGTTTTTCTTTAGTAAAATAAATTTCAAGGTATTTACTTTAAGTGATAAAAAAAAATTATTGAAATTAACGCGTGGAAGCGTTTTAAAGTTTTATGTTTCTTTAGCTATATATTTGGCTGACTGTACAATGTTAAATAATGCTGCATTGCTCTTGTCACCCTGAGATATTTAAAAAAATAATGTAGTATTCTTTAACTACACTCTCTAGAAAGTTCTTCAAATAATAAACAATAGAACTAACTCTTGCTTAGCGGCAAAAATAAACAATTGTTACAAAAATCTCTTGGAACCATAATATATCAGTGTATGCCACGCAGTGGTTTTCGATTCAAAATTCTGGTGTTGCAACTGACATGAGAGCAATTTGCTCGTTTTATCATTCAATAATATAAATTTGAGATTCACAAATACCTTGTGAATGGGCAAATTTAAGGAATCGTTCCAACCGAATGAAATCACGAAATCTCGCTTTACCGAAATGTAAGTATATCAATTTTAATTACTTGACAGTTATCTACAAGCGCATTGCGAATGACGACTCATTGAATCAATAACTGTCGTCGTTCTAATTAATTAAATCACGGGAATGAATAATCCCATAATAGGATGGATTTAGGGGAAAGTCTTGGGGGCTTGGACCCTCAGTTTATAAATTGTTTGTAAAGAAAACTAAACAGTATGGCGAAGACAGAGATGACTTTACTAAATACTGCTTAAAAGAATATTTTTAAAATTACAAAGCGTTGTTTCTCATTTTGCAAAATTGGGGAAACTTAAAATTGCCCAAAAGGTATTTTAAGTATTACGTTGATAAAGTGTAATGCTTTGTACCGCACGTCCTTACTTTGACTAATTTATATCAATGAAATCACAATATCGGAAAGTTTGTCAAAAGTTTCTGTACAACGGCCAATCGGCATATTTGAATACATCGATAACACACCTAACAAATACCACTTTATCAAACAAAAGAAAAGCAGGGAAGTAGCTGGACGTGATCATCTTAGCAAAAGACAGTTTATAGGTTAAGGACTGTCTCCTGGTAATCACATCAACATATATAATAATTTTAGTAACTCCCTAAGAATGAACATGTCGTCGACCTTTAAAAAGGGCGAATATGATTTGGTAAGGATATAACCATAAAATTTACAAGCAAACATTTTATAAATTCCTAAAAATAAAACAGGGGGTCCGACACCCAATCTCCCAACTCCATCCCTGTACACGGAGGCGGCTGCCCGCTTTCATTTCATAATTACACGTCTGGCTGGTTGGAGCACAATTACCGAATTAATTACATCATCAAAGTGAATATTATGTATAGATCATTATTTATTTTCATTTACCCCGTTTGTGAATGTGTCAAGGGTTGACAGACTGGAGCCAGGCCACCGCTTTGTCTATTTTAAGTGTGGGCAGTGTGATTCGGCTTGGAGGACGGTAATTACTAAGCATTATGAGGCTTTACATCTGATGTCTCAGCGTTGGGGTTAGGGACTCGATCTAATGCTCGCTCGGAAGATGCTATACGCCCGAGTGTCGACATTGGGACGTAAGACCGATGAAACAAACATAACCGTTCCACTCACCCCTCCAGTGATGGTAGCGATAAGGCGATTTTGCTCGCGAAACTAAAAAGGGTTTACTAGCGTGCTATATATAATATTTAGTCATTTGCAATTTAGATAGTGTTAATTTTTTTATGAATATCTAGTTCACAAAATGATTATTAAATAATGATGACTTTCTCTTGTTTTATCTGCTATAAGCGCCGTTCATTTGCCTATTACGTTCAAAAAACATTAGTTAAGTTAAAAAAAGGTTACATTCAATGCGTGTCGACGCATTATTTAGGATATAAAATTCTGGAAAATAATAAACCATTCAAAATTATTTCACCTATATTCAATTAATCCAACTGTTAATATGGTAACACGATAATAAATTGTTCTTTTACTAAACACACCACTATTGAGTTAAAAAAATCGTTTTCATTACTTTTTACCATCTTCAAGATAATTTCGAGTCTACAGTGCCTCATTAATCTCGATAAAGCTCTACAGTGCAACGAAATTTCGGCGTAAGAGCATAGGTCAAGATGTCTTTCTCCCTCTAACTTATGAGAGTGAAAGGGACAGAGGATGATCTTTAGAACATTAAAGCAAAAATGCAGTCCGGTGTCGTGCACTGAGGAATTTTAGTACTTTCCAATGCACTGTATTTAATTAACAGTCTTCAATGTGGTACACAGAGTAAATAAATCGCGCTTGTATTATGTATTTTAGGATGTGGTAAGCCAATACAGCAATAAGTTACTAATTTTCTAGGTAATATAGTAGAGGAGACTACGTTAAGTCTGAGTTTAAAATTTCTGAAACCATATTTTTTTACTAAAGCCTTTAATGCTTATATAAATATAATAGTAATATCAGCCCTGTATTACAAACTGTCTGACTTCTGGGCACAGGCCTCCACTTTACTATTGAGAGGGATTAAGCCATAGTCCACCACGCTGCCGTAGTTCGGATTGGTAGACTTCACACACCCTCAAAATTCCTATAGAGAATTTCTCAGGTATGCAGGTTTCCTCAGGATTTTTTCCTTCACCATTAAAGCAAGCGATAATTCACAAACAATAAACACATAATTTTAGAAAAGTCAGAGGTGTGTGCCCTTGGGTTTTGAACCTGCAGATATTCGTCTCGGCGGTCCATTTCATAACCAACTAGGCTATCGCCGCTTATCCACAACTAACTAGGCTGTCTCCACTTATCTATATTTTTTTGATTCCGGAACCACTTAATAAATATTTCCCTGGGATAAATGTTAATATATGGGATATTAAACCTAGACTTGGTCTAACTACGTGCTACATTTTAACCAATCCATTCAACTATATCAACCATCCAAAGACCTTAACAAACTTTCATAGTCATAACAAAAATATTTGTAGGACTAGCAGAAGTGTTACAAACCTTTCGAGTCTAAATAAAGTCATCTGTTACATGAAAATATAAGCAATAAACAAGACAGAGGTCCCGAGACACGTGTAGACCCGTGCATCTATAGCGTGTGAATAACTAACGACGTGGAAACACGCGGGAAGATATTGTCAGCGGGACCGCAGCGGGTATTTTGAGTAAAAACAAAATTTCAAGTTGAAAGCCTTGCCATAGGTTTGTAATGGTGCAATGGGTTTGCTGTGTTGAAATCTTTGTGTATAAATAATTAAACCTTTTCCAATTCAAGAAGGATGAAGATAAAAACTTTTAAACACAAAATTATAACCGCTTCAAAAACCACTAAAATTAAAATTGCTAGTTAAGCTAAATACATAAATCAATGTACGAAAACAATGTTTAATTTTTATTAGGCATCGACACAAAAATTGGTAATTAGTAAATAGATAATTTTAAATTATTTTTTTGTTTGTATTTGAAGGCGGTATAAATTTTTGTTAAAAAGTAGTAGTAGTAGTAGGTAGTGAAGGCCTATACACCATGTAGGTATAAAGTATTAAATAAGTAAATAAATGATAAGTTTGCAGAAATAAGCCAGAAGAAATTATATAGATCCGCATAATGTAAATTGTACCATTGGCCTACAGTATATAGTAGGAATCTATAAACAAAATCTGTTCTACACTTAATTCTTCTTTAAAAACTTATATTTAATAATTAATCTAAAAATTCACAACCAAATTTAATTTCTTCCGTCAAACCACAAGACTTAGCCTCTATTCTTGTAATAAATCCATCCCGACCTATTTATTTCGTGCCGAGTAATAAATCCTTTAGGTTCCATTATAATACGCTATTTACTTCGCGAACTTAATTAATTCTAAGTGGAGCAGAATGTAATTCAACTTTGATTATAATTAACACGTAGTGTTTGAAGATTTATAAAAATATGACGGTTTGTTATTTAAAATGTTTTCGTTCTTATTTACTGAATGAAAAAAGGCAAGAAGACGCTTGTTGAACTATGAACTTCATGAGCATCACATATAGTAGCTCTCATTACGTAAATTGCGAAGTCTACAATGACTCAAAAATTAATATCTTCCATTTTATTCCTAAAAATGTTAAAAAAAATATCTCTGTATTTATTCCTAAATGACACGGAATAGGGGACCGGACTAATTTTTGTTCTTTATTATTATCAAATATTTACGTTATATAAATTATAACACAGAAAGAATTATTTAAATCCGGTAAAAAATCAACAAGTTATAAGTCTTTCAATTTCGGTAGAAAGGGTAAGTAATAAGAAACAGAAAAGAGGCGCAATACCTACGTGTGACGTCATCGGGCATTACAACGCGTGCGAAAGAAAGAGATGAAGCGATATTCCCACTTCGGCACATAGTAATATTTGAAATATGAATTACTGGCTTATTTTTTAACCAATTTTAATGCAGTTTTCGCAGGAGGGTTTCTTTTTCATATTATTAACCATTACATATAGAATAATGTACAAAATCAAACACAGGACTGTCCCTTATTATGCAGACATACCAAGACTGCTTTTATATCCCGTCTAGTTTTAGATGCCTATCTTCCACCAGAAGACACTGAATTATACAAAAACATACGAAGACTCCTTTTACATCCTGTCTATAACATAAATCGAAACTTTTATAGTAAATAAACCGCCGCACGCCCGTTCACAACCCTCTCCCGTGTGTCCTCCAAATAAATTATTCAAAACCACGTACGCAGACCTGTGATTTTGATGTTTAAAATTTAACTAGACTCCGTGTTGGTTTTACCGGTGAAAACATCTTTAGGTTTCTCTCTGCCCGGTGTTGAAGTCAAAAGACGAACGAGCTAAAGGCCATAAGTTGAAAGATCATGAATTATAATAAATAAGGTTGATGTTGCTATGGCAAAAAGAAAAAGTTGTTTCTTGAACATTACAGTGCATCAATAAGTATACTAGTCTAAATTTTATTTTGTCGGCTTCTCTTCATGTCTTATCAATGTAGGATCTAATTATCATTAGAACGATTTGCAGACCACATTTATACCTTTATGTTGTGTGGAGTTCCCTTTCGGAAAATTTCACCTTTCGCCACTAATATGTAAACCTTTACTATTCGAAACTATAATGCATAAAAGCTATAATAAAATCCAATAAGTATAATAGGAAAGATAAATAACGCAATCAAAATTCCAGTTGCTGGAGTATTAAAGCGCCTACTAATATCCACCGCGCAATTATTGGCTAGAGTTCAATGGCGCCTGATAATTTTCACCGAGCAAACGCTAACAAAGGAGTTTTTGCTCAGAAACGGAATATTGAACATCCATGGCACAACTATTGACAAGCCAGCTTTAAATTAGCTTTATAGGTTCGAATCCCGAATACAGAGATAAACATTTTTTTGTTACAAGTTTGTTTTAAAAATGACGAACTCTTAGGAATCCACGACACAAAACTCAAATCTTAATCTTGTAGCGGATAATTCATATAATATGAATATTATGATAAATGAATTATAATTGATAAAGATCTCTGGGACACGCTGCATCCAGGCCGCTTTTGACAGGTTCATCTGGAAATCTTTAGGAGAAGCCTATGTTCAGCAGTGGACTTTATGTGACTGATAATGATGACGAACATGATCATTAATTATTTTTCTTTATGTATTGCTCACAATTTCATCTAAAACCTTTACCAAATTAAAGTCCGCTTAAATACTTCCCGCAACAAAAACAGCCCATAGTGGTCATGATATTGACTGCTTCAGTGGCGTAGTTAAATCATGTGCACGGTACGCCGCTGCCCTGAAGACCTGGGTTTAAATTTTAGATCGGGAAAATGATAT
Organism: Manduca sexta; assembly: GCF_014839805.1. NCBI lineage: Eukaryota > Metazoa > Arthropoda > Insecta > Lepidoptera > Sphingidae > Manduca > Manduca sexta. The sequence continues at coordinate 11,532,153 of NC_051128.1, forward strand.
TGGATTTTTCTGGTGTATTAGCCTAGAATCTGGTATTATATAATCAGGTATAGTGATAGGTTCCCCCATCATATTATGGGGCAAAAAACAATTGACAAAAAGTGCGTGCCAGGATGAAGGCCTGAATATCTTTGTTTATTTTATATAATATTCATCTAGAACATAGTCTATCTGTGTCAAATTAGCTTCTTATTAAGAAGAAATGTGCTGAATTTGATTAGTAGTTGCAAAGATTAATGCGTTCAAATAATCTCTTTAGCTAGTCCGCACAAAGCGCCTACTAATAAGGTTTGAGCAAAGTTGCAGAACGTCTTCGACCAATGATTAGCATTAACGTCTCACGTCCGAATTCTCAGCGAGTTTTCTAATGTATTATACAAACGGAATACAAATTACTTTTGGCTGTCTGTCGTGAAATTGCGCGGAAAATTTGGAAATTTTCATATTCGAAATAGTATGGTAAAAGATATCTATTTTATAAAGGGCCATTTTGACTTTGCGTTACTAAATTGAACATAAACCTATCTTCTAAAAATAATACTTTACAAAAAGTTACTCTAACTGTAGATGTAATATAAAAAGTGTAAGTTTCGAACAAAGTAGTAAGAACAAATAAGTACCTACTTAAATGAAATCTTTCATAAAAGGAACCTGCATGTGTATTTTTAACGTTAACCATGTTACTTTAAAAAGAAATATTAACAAAAGCTCCACAACTATCGGATTAAGTTACTTACCGCGTATATTTATTTCATACATCAAAACAAACAGCGTAAACATACGATTCCACGAAGCAGGATTATATAAAAGTCTGTTCCAATATACAATATGAAGAAGAATCACAACGTTCGGAGCTCATTGAAAAGGTCTATCTCTAGGGAGCTAACGGGATTACCACCGGGATACGGGCAACTCGAATTACTCCCCGAGCACTCCCTCGGGAGCTTACTGGGCAGATCTACGTGGATGAGGGATAATTTGTCACGGAATTCTAAGAAATACTAGATTTTCACAGAGATAATAGATGTAATATCTTTTTGAAAATATATTTAGAACTAGCAACCCGCCTTAGTTTCACATGGGTAGCATTAACAACTATAGCCATAAGACTTCTGTTGATGGAAGCGCTACCAAATTTCACAGGATCAACTGCTGGGCTAATCTGACGATTTCTTAAAAATTCTTCGGCCGTTTAGGCATAAATTACAATCTTCGACCGTTTAGGCATTTTTCAAAGAACGAACAGTTGATACTATTACACTACTTGGAATAGAAAGATGTTGTTTAAACTGCTGTAAAAACATGTTTTCTATTTATCTATCTATTCAAAATTATTGACCATAAGCTGTCCACTGCCGAATATCCGTAAACAAAAAAGAACATGAACTTAAAAACATAATTACACTAATTAAGTAACCAATTTTTTTTGGTTCAAACTTTTCATGGTTGGTAAGAGAAACAATTAACCTCTTAAAACATAAATCAAATACTTTTATTACATTTCTTGATAAATATTCATAAGATAAAACCGATTTTAAAATTCTAAATCGCTATTCCCGCGGGACCGCACCGGGACGCTCCAATGTTTGCCATAGGATCTGAAGGCGTCTTAGTTTATTTTCTGAAAGAGGTTTCCTCGGTATTACTTCAGAAATCCTATAAAAGAATCTTTTAATATTAAAATGGCTTTCCATTTGTGTAAAGTTATTTTCTTTATGTTTAAATGTTCTAGATTTGCGTGTTTGGTAATGGCAGTGTATTTACGTTGTAAAGAGTGAAGTATTGCGTTTGATTCTGAGGACGAGCCGTTAATATTCGTCTGAATAAGTTTCACCTCATATAGTTATATAGAAAACCCCCGTAACTCCAATAAATATTTATAAAGGGTTTGGAAATAGTCATTAAAGAAGACAATAATGATTTGATAAAAAATAATTAAGTACTCTTGCCTCTATCCTTCGAGATATCTTTTAAAGTAGAATAACCTCCATAATCTAGATAAGGATATTCGGTCGCTTGAAATTCTGCCCGAGTCTCCCCTTGATAGTCACTGATTTTAATTAAAATGAATCCTTAAAATCTTACCTGTTGGTTCGCATCTTGCTTGTCGCTGCTGTCTGAAGTCGAGGAGCCTGTGGGTTTCTTGCAGAACCCTGGGCAATACCGTCGGCACAGGCATCTGTAATTGGAAATTGATGTAAATATTTTTCTTGACTCATTATTTTTATTACATTATAGAAAAGAGAAACTACAAAACTTTAATTTCTATAATGAACTTTTAAGATTTTTTAAAGTTTTTTTTTAACATAACTCTACGTTTGTTAACCTAACAAGGACTGACTTACACAAACACATAGGGCTTTTGAGTGAGCGATTTAGGCGCTCGCAACCTTCGAAAAGCGACCATGCTAAGGGCAATCCACTAACGGGTTACGAACTCCAAGACGCTCACTGTGAGACGATGAGACATCAATGTTTGTATACTTTTTTTTAAGTGTAACATTCGCCCTTAATGTAATCCCTACACACATTTCGTCTATAGCATGATAAAGCCATATTTGCTGGTGGATAGCGACTATTGTACATAGTGTAAAACCCATCATAGTGACCGACGTGAGTCGCGTTCCAGGATCACTCTGTGTAAATCCGGTGCAAAGAGGCCGGCATAATTTTGTCTCCTAACGAAGGTTAATGATTTCTTGTCAGTCGACAATATATCTGGACCCCCGGTTACCATCAGATACAGAAAGGTCACTTTGACATGATCATATAAAAAAACAAATCCGGCTCGAGCGGGAGACACCACTTGAAAATAAATGTAGTCGCAATGTACTATGAAACTGATGAAGAATTCCATATCGGGTAATCAAGTATTTTTAAATAAATAATATAATAAATTTATATCGATATCTGATAAAATAAATATAGTACAACAGTATTTGAAGTTTCCTTTTAAATTACATACTTGTGTTAGGACACTCCGCTCTTCCTTAATTAGATATATTCGATATAAAACCTATTCACATCCCTGTCTACCCCTCTATAAATAGCGTGATGGTAAGCATATCTCACATTATCTTAACAAGGCATAAATTCAAGTTATTAGCTAAACTTAAGCATGTAAATTGGTCTAATATTTCAACCAGAATCCATATCGCATATTTATGGGCGGCGCCTTCGGAATTAGCTCATCTTGATACAAACTTAATTGGTGTTCGATACTAGTTTTGCTTGCGACTCTGCCTATGATCTTTTTCTAGAAGTCCCACTGTCTACGGCAGGGGTTCACAAACTTTTTTCTCATAGAACCCTTTCAAAATTTTGCTGGTTCCGGCGGACCCTTTTTTTACATCTACCGCCCAGCCATCACGGGGAGGCGTCTGGACAGCTATGTTAAGGTCACCATGCCTCTTACCGACCCCTATCAATATAATCTGCCTATATTCATAGGTGAAGTCAAGCCAACATTTTAGTACTTTACTATCAAACCAAATGAATTTCGTGGACCCCCGCTTACGAATTGTCGACCCCCATTATTTGGTTACGCCAACGTAGACCTCCGTCAAGTCTCCCATGAACCACTTTGGGAATCAATGGTCTGCGGAATAAAAAGTAGCCTAAATATGTTATCCAGGAACAGATTGTTGGGCCACATGCAAACCCAGCAGCGGAGAGTATATATTAAGGGCTGAAATAAAAATACCAAATGAGTCGACCCATGTGTATAATAATCTCTAGAACATTCCATCCCTATTCGCCCCTCTTTACCGTATTCTATATCGTCTCGTATAGTAGCTTTAACCGTATTAAAAACTGTAACATATTCGCAATATTCTATAAACCGGAAGAGCAAACAATTTCCCAAACTCCAGCTGATAATGCCTAAAAGGCGGACCCTTTGTCGACCTTTAGTATTCCAATAACGCGACCCTTTGGCCCTCTATAATAACCCTTTGTAATACGCAATATCGTACAACTATATTTAGAGTACACGCGAGTAAAATATTAATAAGAGAACCTGTTACTAAGTGTTCTTGTTTTACCTGAAATTTGCATAGCTAACAGGCCGACATAATTGTGGCGACTTTCAAGGATCATCTCTCCACTTACCATCTGATGCAATGTGGATCCTGTGCCATGTCTAAAAGCTTTTTCAAAAGAAACCTTAACTTATTACTAAGTGGATTGATGATTTAAATAAAATTTATCTTGTATTTGCTTTGTCTAGCGACTTCTCCTGTGTCATGGAGTTTTACAAAACATTACTTATTAGCTACATAAGGTACACTGCTAATTGTAGGCTTTCCTTAAACACCGTCACCACCTAGGCATTGCTCATCATGAGACATTACACGCTTATTCTCATAGCATTGTCTGTAAATTTCAAATTAGCACGCAACACCGTTTATTAGATGCTAGTATAAGTCGGAGCTTTCAATTGGTATAAATTGAGCAACACTAATATATCTTGTGTTTAAATGACGAGCGAATTTCAACTTTATAATTTGATATCTATGTATATTTGTTACAGTGTATAAGCAACCTCTTATCCCCGGAGGGTTAAGCAGCGACGCAACTAAATCACCCACTGGTTGCCATGAGTATTCCCTCCCATGATGTGATCGGGCGCGAGCAAATGGCCATATCGAACGCAAATTCCAGACTTCAGTTTGATACTAGAAGAAAATCACAAAATCACTTTTCTCGATCGGAATTCAAACTCAAGGCCTCAGAGCAAAAATCGTACCACATACCCTAAACAACAACGCCATCTAGGCAGTCACCAGTGCACAAAAAAACACGTGAATCAAGCGTTAATCCCGATGCAAGAATCGAACTCGCTCTAATGTCTAGCTCCTAGCTGCAAAGAGACTCAATTTACGTTCCACACAGAGTAAAGACAATGGATCCTCTTACGTAAGTCTGCGGTTGTGGTCCTGTGGTGGCGCGACACAGGCGGACCTTATCGCTCGATCTGACTTAATTGCCGTCAGACAAATATAGCTTCTTGTAGCTATAGAGATTAAAGTCCCGCTAGTTCGATAGTAGCCAATACCTCGGAAGTTTCTAGTAGTTCCGACAGTATATAATTATAACTATCAGATAAAATAAATAAAGAACTAGGCTTTTGGTTATTTACTTTTAATATTCATAAAGTACTAAATTAGTAGCAAGTATCACTATGTTTATACTTCATAATAGTAAACTTCAAAAATTACGTAACAAAAAACAGAACATTGACTTCCCGCGGCCATGTTCACGTTTGCACGTCTCCATTTTCCTTCATATTTTTAACTATTCTATATAAATAAATTGACAGTACAAGAATGCGCTTACAAATAAAAACTGCTGAAAATACATAATATAACGTTGCCCTCGCAACATCCATTGCTCAGTAATTTTACTTACTACGATACACTTCAAACCACATAGTTTGTTAAGTCAATAATCCGCAACAAAATTAAACGACAAAATCCAATAAATGTTTAATGTAAACCATACTATTTAAAAACCTAACCATCACACTACAGTCGGATTACAAAACCAAAGAAATAAAGCTTAGGTAATAGGATTAGTCCGCCAAATTAGATTCCTGTTACGATGATTGAGTGACCTCCGCTACCAAGTGAAGAGAGCCTTTGCACGTATTGACATAGGACGTTGATTGGGCAGCCTACCCTGAATTGATTGCAAGGGTTACCTTATTCTAGCACTCAACTTTTATGTTTTTTTACTAGGTTGATTCATAGCGAGGGTTCTTTTAAAAGGGATTTTTGTATTTCTATTTGAGCCGCTAAATGAAAGTGTTTAAAGACTAATAGTGATGGTATATATTTTTACACGTCATGTTATATCTGTATAAATTTTATACTTCTGCACTCTTCTATATCGTTAGGCAAAAGGGTACTAAGGTTCTTCTTCACGTATTAATATATAGCTATTTCTTGATATTAAATTATTACCTGGCAGTCAAATAATACGATATTATTATAATAAATAAACAGTTATTTAGAAAAAAATACAAATTTCATTCCCAAAAAAACCTGTTATAACAAGAACAATTGAAATGAAAATTTTACCACTGCAAACACAGACCACTTGTATTTATTTAGTACTGGCTATTGCCTACGACCTCGCCCGTGTTTAAATGCATTTCTGAGATAAAATAAGCCAATAGAACTAAAGGGTAATGTAGCGAACAAACGACCTAAAACTAGTAATACCTGATAAACAGCGTCGCGAAGAGTACAGCGAGCAGCGGCAGGAGGGTCCCGAAGCATGCCAGGAACAGAGTCTGGACGTCGGTGAAACCTGAGAACACAGACAATACTGCGACAGGTCACGTGTCAAACGACGAGCCTACATCACACCTTGCATCTACCGCCTGAGGGAGTTTCGTCATAAGGATGGTCAGAAAGATCTGACAAAGATCTAATGGAAAATTAGATAATTGGTCTTCTACCAGAACGATGTTTTAAGTTTATTCTGACGAAATTCTATTAAATTAAATAATTTACTAAGGACTTTCATCAGATATTTTGTGATGAAACATTTCTCATACGAGTTAATTTGATAATGACGATAAGTTAACAAAAAGACTGATCAGTTCATTAATTAGATGTAAGGCGTAATGTAGTTGCTCGTTGTTGTTGGTTGCTGGAATTCTTAACATTTTTTTATTTTTTTTATACCAGCACGGCGTTGCGACCCAACTGCACCTGATGGTAAGTATCGTGGGGCAATAGAATGTCGTCTGGCGAGAGATGATTATCCCTCGGCAGTCGACACAATTATGCCGGCCTGTCGGAACAGGATATACACAGACTGATCGCAGAAAACGACACTTACGTGGGCCACTATGGCGGGTTTGAACACCTTGTGTACGACGCCATCCGGGCCATGACACATCATATATTCATAAAAATAAATAAATCTGGTTAAATCCTGTATCTCAACGCTTTAAAAATACCGACAACGGCGTAAAAATAACCCTACCATATTTTAATATAGCAATATTTCATAGAACCACAAAAAAATCTTTCTTATTTGCAGCATTCATTTGTAAGTACAATTGAAACAGTGTTTAAAACAAAGCTAGGCTAAGACCCTCGAGCTGTTAGGTCATTAGAGTAATGATCTGGGTCAACGGGAGGTACCGCAATAGCTAATTATATTTCACTGGCTTATATTTTATATTGCGACCTACTTCTTGCACCTAAAACCTTATTGTATAAAATAACGTGCGTCTTTCAAAGTTATTTAGTTTTTGTCTCATCTCGTTGTGTGATATTTAGCGTCAGAAGAAACGTGAGAAATCGACACATAGTTATAACAGACGTGTATAGGTTCTTCTTTCATATTATGGCTGCTAACGTTTATTTATCGGTGATTTTGCCAATGTCGAGTAATAATAGCAGATCCAAAACAAAATGAGACTATAAAATCAGATCAACATTTTCATCTCGATGTTAAAATTTAAACAAACAAACAATATATCAAATTTCTATATAAGGTTCTGTTAGTAAATTGACATTGTTCTGAGGTACAGCTAAATACTTATAAAGGGAATAAGACAGTTTGTAGTTAAAGACAAATGTCAAAATGCCAGTTAATTTTTGCAATATTTTTACGTTCTTTAGGTTTTCAACCTATGCCATTACTATTGTAGACGCAAAAACTTTTTGTACTTACAGTGTGGCACTACGAGCAAATTTTTGTCTGATGGTAAGCGATAGTAACAAGCAAAATATTATTTTGAGTTTTAAGGTTAATTTCGTTTATTGATATCACCCAGACCTGTATGTAAAACAATTATTATTTTAATCAACATGGAAGCAACACAATTATTCGTAGCGTTTGCTATACGAAATCATTGAATTAAATATTCTCATGTACCTTGACTTATCATAAGTGCAACTATGTTCGCCTACGTGATGAATGAAGAATTTTATTTATTTATTTATTTTATTTATACAAATTGTGAATAATTAATACATATGCAAATGTAATTATAAACATACATACATAGAATACAGTTGGTTTAAATGGATTTAAACAGAACTAACTCTAGACTAACTAGAATGCTTTGGCAAATGGAACAGTATTTCACTGCACAAGACGTACTCTGTTGTTGCTGACATGCTATTCGTTAACGCTATTGTACTACACAACAGACGTGCCGCTGCGTCACACAATATTACATAACTTACATAGGTAGAAATATAACGTTGCATAATTGGATGGATCCTCTCCGTAGCATCCTCGAGGAAGATTATATCAATCATAAACTATTTGTAATTTTTTTCATGGATGAGTTATCGATTCTATAACAATTTGCAATCTTTATAAACTATTTTTTTTTTCACAAATTTGGATCTGAGTTAGATATCGAATTCAGGAATTCAATTACTGGGCTGCAGTATGCAATATACCATTACGTTTATTACGTGATTATTTCAAATAATTTAACACATGTACCTGATATATCACTAAGATTCTAGGAATAAAAAATAATATAATAATTGCATAATATACGAGATTTGCCAATACCCCATAAAAGGTGATAATCTTTTACAAATTGAAAGCAGTTCGGGACCCTTTTTGTATGAATTCCTATTATTTTCAGCCTTACCTAAAATTAACTTTTGTTATGTTAACTATAATTTGGTATTATTCTAGCATTTACTTCGTTATCCAAACTACACCCTAATATGACCCGGACGTGAGGTGGTTACTTATTAACATATTAGTAGAATTTTAGTTGAATTGGAATTTTGTTTTTTTTTTCTTTTATTTTTCACATGCGTCTGTTTCCTCGGGCGATAGTGGCAGACACACATCGAAGTGATGTGACGTGCCAAAGAAACGTTACGCCAGCCGGCCTAGCATGCGCATCACGAGATATCTCGAGAACGAGAGTAGACAAATTGTCGATGTCGATAAATATCTCGTTTTCTCTAACATGCGCACCACGATCGACAAATTCCTCGTTGAAGACATAAGTTTACTCGTGAAGACAAACCGATGTTGCCCATTGAAATATATATTCTAAACATTTTATTTTCTAATATAGCTACAATGGTTTTAGTTCATTCAATTTTTATAGATCTATGATCCAATTAGGTTTTTTGACGTTTTATGTGACAGTTTATGTCATAACAAAGAGCAATATATAAATAAAAAACGTAAATAAGTAAACAAATTCAAAATTAATAATAATATTGTACAATATAATAAGGATTCTAACACAAAATAACAGCTCCGCCCTATTTTGGAGTACGAAGTAACAAGACACAAATCAAATAAAATCTAATAAGACAATTATTTGTACGAGTATATGGTGCCCAAGCCGGACTTTACCTCGGGTGACTACGCCCCGCCGTGAGAACGATGTACCATAATGCCTAATGGAATCAGTAGTCCAATCGGGAAGGAGATGGCTGTGGCTTTGGGCCTCACAAAATACCCAATTGATGTAAGTATAGTGAAACAATAACCTTATTAGCAAAACACCAATGTTGTAAGTTGAACTTTGCAGCCACAAAGCTCAAGTTTGTTCTTATTCGATGGTAATTGATGTTTTTTAGTATTAGTGTTTATTAAAATATGAAGTAAGTATATATTTTCTTTTTGTTTTAGTTCCGTGAATCAAGTGCCTCTACATTCATTGGAATGTCCCCAGCCCAGCAGTCAACACCATGTTGAAGAGCTTACCAAATACTACTCCCAAAAAGTTTTTTAGTTGCTCGGTTTGAACTTAATACTTTAATGAAAATATGTATTTTTATAACCAGTTTTTTTAAGAAAAACTACATTTTTTAAATACTTAATATCATGTATATATATTTCGTTAGGTATCTTTATTTATACACTAGATAAAACATCTGTATGTTAGGAAATTTGGTTCTGTTCTGTTGTGTTCTTGTTCTGTTGGTTTAGGAAATTAATAATATAAGTAAACTGCAGCAATTACTTGAAAGTGCAATTTCTGTTTTTTGTAAGTGTTCATAGTATTTCATTACAGTAATTGTAGGAAATTTGTTGTATAACAAGTTATTATGAAATATTCTATTGTTGCCTAAATTTGTGTAGAAGATTTTCTTGTAATAATGAAAACTATCTTGATATTTAAAATGTGAATATAATAAAATATACATTATTTACATAGGAAAATATCTATTTATTATAATTGAGGTCATCCTGCTTGTGAGACACTTGCAGGTACTGATAATTGTACAGGTTCTTCTCACATATGATGGTCATTTATAATAGTTTCCTCCATTGGAACACTGTAACATAAAATACTGCATTACCTACAGTTACTTAACAATAGTAATATAATGTGAAGTTGTACCAGTGGTAAAATAATATAGTCAAACAACTATTTGAAATAGTGTATAACCATATATCCATTATTGTTAAGTCCATCAGTATACAATCAGTGTAAATGAAGTTTTTAATAAAGAAATAAAGCAAGATATTGTTTGTTCATATTGTTAAGTTGCATAGTAATAGTATCTTCTCCGATACCTGGCATTCACATTAAGAGTTTTGCTGTTTGAATCCATAATGTGACATTTTTTTGGTAACATATAGGTACTAGTTTTGCAAAACTTTATTGTAAAACAAGTTACTCATTTGTATTTGTAGTATTAAAATAAACAAAATTAAAACTGCAATTAATCTGATTAAATAGCTCTTATTACCTCATTAGTTGGCACACTAATTTCATTTTTATGAAAGGTAACACGCTATGTATTAATTGTGAAGATATTTCTCAAAGTACATTCATTTTTTATTTCTATTAACTCTAATAATTAATTAATAGTACATTACCAGTTGAACCTTGGTGTCGCAGGCATCCTTCCTCATTTTTGATATTGTGCACTTTGTGGCTCATTAGGAGGTAATATTTTTATATGGGTACAATCTAAGAGCCCTAACATACCTTGCACGTAAAATTCACGCGTCTCACCTAAAAAAAATAAAAATGATTCCATTATCTATAAATCAAAATACTTCAATTGATATTAAACTCAGCTACTTATGTAATTAAGTATGTAATAAATATATTCAATTACCTTTAAACGGACGGCTATGCCTTTGGCTTGAGACTCCAAATCGGGAGCAAACTTTTCTTTAATATACAATGCCATTCGTTTTGTAGCAAAGGGATATCATAAATCAATTAAGTATAATATGTCTTCTTTCCACTTTACACGCCTCTCGTTTGTCGTATATCGATATTATTTTACTATAGTAAGATACCACCATCGCGTTTTAACGAATAAATTAAATTGATAATTTTCTCGGTTTATCTCTTCGTACAATATCAAAGAAGACAAATATCTCGTTTACATGTGTCAAAAAACGATAAAATTATTTGCTCATGTTAGGGTTTGTAGACAAAAATACCACAGATTAATAAAACATTAAATTTTTCTCTACTTTTCTCGTGACAAGTCGAGAAAATGAGCGCGCATGTTAGTGTCGGTAGACATATAGAGATAAACGACAAAATCACGAGAAAAAGTGTCGACAAAATTTTGTCGTCGTGCGCATGCTAGGCCGGCAGGGGCCTTATTCTCTATCCCGCACGTTATTTTAACAGTACGTAACGAGCGCGTAACACAACACATCATGTTTAGGACTATAGAAATTTGGCTTACAGAATACCATTCCACGCACATTTCTCAAAGATAACATGACACGGCCGCGTTACGCGTTTACACTATCATACAGAATAAGGGCCCAGTTTGTTATTCAGATCTAAACTTTATCAATTAGCGATGCCATCTCTTTTATTTCAAGTTACACGGGACAAAAAATAGTATCCAGAGGTACTAAGTTCGGTCCTCATTTAAAGATTTTGAATTGCAAATAGAAATGTTGGTGTTATTAACTCTACATTGAAAAAATAATACTTATGATTTAAGGCATTCTATTTCAATTCTTGCAAAATAAATTAGATTTGCAACAACACCCAAAGATATGCAAAAAAGGGCTAAAATCTAGTAATCAAAGAGACAGTAGATAAGCAAAGGATCGTTAATAATAAAAGAATGGGTGCAACGTCAATAGTTGCCCACAATTCTCGTTCCAAAAGTTGTCTAGATACAAAAATATACCAGCGGAGAGTAATTCCTGCGTACTAAATATACTCGTACCAGCCGATAATACGAAAATAAGAAAAAGAAGCAAAAAATAACATTTAATGATAATACTCACTCGTGTCCGGTGCGAGATCATTTTCCAGCTCGTGTCCAGTAATGTTCAGCATATAGGCACTCTTGTTCTCTTTAGAGGCCTTCACCACTTCTACCAATTCAACATAATCCAACTTCTTCAGCACATCACTGCTATTTCTGTCCTTATCTAGCAAATTGTCACTATATCCACCCATCCCACTCGCACTCCTATTACCAAAGTCACTCTCATTCACTTTAACAGCTACAAGGAATTCAAATTTGGGCACGTCCCCAACGAATTCTGATTCGGGTCGAAATAGTAGATCGGTTATCGTATCATCCCTATTGGTTTCTGAATCTATTATTTCATCTAATAATGTTGATATGTTTCGTTTTTGTTCCGCGTTGTGTTTTGCTTCTTTTCGCGCTATCGCGTCTTCTTTCGCTGCGTTTGCTGCAGCTTCTTCATTTGCTGCGTTTTCTGCTTCTTCTTCTCTTGCTGCGTTCTCTGCCGCCTCTTCTTTCGCTGCGTCAACATCTTTGGTAGCCTCTGTATCATCATCAGCTACTACTAGCGTGTCAGAATTAGGGTCCACTGGTATGAAAGTGTCGTTGTTGGAGTATTTGATGATGACGTCGGTCATGTTGTCAGAATACGGCCTCGCTTGAACTACATCTGCAGTCAGCAATGAGTTGAGGAGATAGAACATCAATTTTAACTTCACGTTAGTCATTTTGAGGTTATATTATCATCCCAATGTGTATTAACGCTTCATTTCACCTGCGAACAGAGTAAATAAATTACTTTTAACACCATAATTATAATTATTGCACTATTTTATTATCAATAATAATATTATTATTTCATAATATTCGTCGCGAAAACGATGGGATAAATAAATTTAAAGTAAAGATGCAATGTGACGACCCTCAGAAATCCGGCACAGATGCAAATACAGCTTCTGTTTCTTTTAACCGATGACCTAGATAAACAGAAGCTCATACCGTTATAGATTTAAAACCTTTTTGTATTTCTGCAAAATTACAACACTAGACCTCAATTGTCTTATGGGTATTGGTAGCGAAAATAGACTCAATCACTGAGGTGATATGACTTTGAAGCGTAAATCTATTACTAAATAATATAAAATAATAAAAATTAAATTCTATTTTATTATTATTTCCGAAAATTTGTATCTCTTTCACATTTATTTTCATAAGCACTCGGCTTCAGCCCGTGCTAACTGTTCCGGCAGATAGAGATTTAAAAAAGGATTTTCATAAAAAATTTAACCTTCTGCAAAAACCACTCAAAACCAAAAACGAATTTCACATAACAGGTATATACTGGATACCAATTTTGGAGTCGGTGTCTAATGAAATTGCTAGTTTTAGATAGATAGAAGCAAAGTACATACTAAGCATGTTATGTAGTAGATACAGGAAGTTATTTATCCATGAAATATTTTTGCATCCTTTCCTTCCATCCATACTCTAAACACAGTAGTCCAAAATATTTTACTAGCTAACATTTTAAAGCTTGAACCATTAAAATCAATAGTAATTTGTTCAGCGGGCACAAGCATTAGATAGATAAAATATCGGAAGCCACAAAACCTATTCCCTAACACAAAGTACTAGATTTACGACCTGCGGGCGTTATCAACAAGACCTAAGTACCTAGGCTATCAACTTTTACGACATTATCGGTTCTACGTTAAACTTGTGTGTCTGAAAAGGCGTGATTTGGGTGCTATGTGATGAGTTCGCTCTCTGTTATAATGGTTAAGAACTTTGACAACTGTATTGCATTGCAATTGTGTTTAGACTCTGTGGCAACAAAATGCAGTACATTGCAGTTCCCAAATAACGCCATCAGTTCATATGAAATACTAGCTTCTGTTCTGTATAAAAGTCGCACTGTATACTTAAATTCATGGTTTATCTCTTTGCTACATAAACAAACTATTAACATATTTCTATACTTCCATAATATTGAGGAAAAATACTTTTTTCAGGAGAGAAATTTATAAAAATTAATAAATAGCATAGCCAAGATATTTTACAATTGGTAACAACAAGTATTCATTTACAAATCCTCGATATTCCCCACTAAATTATTTATTGTGGCAAGCGATATGATATATTGATTCGCTGATACTAGCCGGAGGGGACGGCCGGGTAAGTACTGAAGATAGGTACTATAGACCTGGCGTATCTATCTAGGACGTGAAGGACTCTCACGGCCCTTATATCTAGCGTGAAAGTTTTCAAAAGGTTTGAAGAATTGATACATTTTTGAGAAAAATTTGCATTTTTAGGATTTTATGACACTATAAGGTTAAGTCATGATTTTTTTTTATTCATTTGTTTAAGATACTTTTAATGAATATTATTATTTTTTTTATACAGGCACCGCAAATTGTCCACCTGATGGTAAGTAGAGCGGTGTGTATTTTCTACCAGCGACCTTATAAACAAGGTGAATTTACAAACGGTGATTTTATTAAATAGCATATATAATAATAAAATAATAATAATGTATATACATTACAGAATAATTTAAAATACATAAATTACATAAATAAGAATAAGATAAATCCTTCCATTCTATCCAGCATCAATTGTCCGACTCTCAATTTAAATGCCAGCCGCATGGTAGATTACTAGAGGGAATGAACTCTAAAAATTATGTCACAAAAATGAACTCATCGATTAATAAGCGCTTTAATTATGAGACTACCTACCCCTTGTCCAACATAAGCACTAGCTTATGCAGACATATTTACTAATATAGCTAAATATCTGCAATACCTAGTGTGGAATTAGCCAAGCATACAAACACCATTTTCCGACTCAGTTACCTCGCACCCGCTTAATTTGCTCATCTACTGTTAGTGTTTTGAATAGGTGACCTAGAAAATTCCTAGACCTAGCGTAAAGAGCTCAAAATTCCAACGAATAAATACGGACTATTTTATGTAGAATGAGAATTTGAATGCGTTTTTTTTATTTTGTTGAATCACAACTCTGTGGTGGAGTGATTTAGGTTTGTAGATTTTTATAGGCTATATGTAGAATTTAAATAGGTCATTAAACTGCTTCACTATACTAAAAAATGTTGAAACTAAAATCTCTATGAAATTGTATACTACAAAAATATCTTTTTATTTTCGGGTCAGACAACGTATAATCAGATTTATTAAATTTAACCTTACAAATAAAATGTTAAAAATAAATGATATCATCTTGAGTTGGATACGGCCTTTCTTGATTTGGAAAGATCACGATCAAAGAAACAAAAACTAAAACACGTAATTTATCTTCAAAGCAATCCAAAAACAAATTAAAGAAAACATTCCCAGTAGAGCGTTAAATGGTTCCGCCATTTCCAGTGTGTTTTCAGCACTCTAAGCTGAAGACGCTTCAGCTAATCGCCGGCCCACTTCACGCTAACTCGCCCACGCCGCCCAAACCGCCCAATTTGTCCACAACTCACTCCAGACATGGTCTTCAAGTTTAAAGTGCAATAATGTAGCTAGAGGACTGTCCGAGTTAGGAGATATATTTCTATATAACATAGTACTATTAAATGAGTGATATTTGTAACCATTTCAGTTTTATAAGAGGTAATGTTTTATGCCTTTAATATTGGTAACGATATATACACACACACACATCTGTTCATCTTTAATGTCCGAAGGGGTAGGCAGAGGCACAACTGGCGCACCCCCTTTCCGCGGTGCGTATTCCATCCCATGATGTGATAAGAGGCGAGCTCATCGCCATATAGGGAACAAACGCCAAACTGAGCAGATAAACGTAATATTACTATACTCAACCCGGAATTTAAATCCTAGACCTCAGCGCGGCAGTCGTGCCTTAATACAAAAGAGCCACCGAGGCAATCATCACTAGTTATGATGCAATTTGCTAATTATATTACATATTATATTATTAGACCTCGTTCAGATCACAAGCGATAGACGAACATTAGCAAAACGCGCGGTAACAACTACAAGAACTTTGACAGGGGTGCCCATATGCCGACGCGCGGTTTTCATTACAGATACAGAAAATACGTATAGTAGTTTGTTATTTTATTGCTTTGAATGACGAGACAAGCTTGCCTTTCGCCTAATGGTAAGCGATACGACCGCCCATGAACAGTAAAAACACCATTCAACATCTTGAATTACAAAATATTGTTTGGTATTCCACTGCACTCTCCATCCTGAGACATGAGATCTTAAGTCTTATTATATCCAGTTATTACACTGGCTACAATGTTTATCAAAGCGGAACACAACAACACACTGCTGCTTGGCGGCAGAAATAGATATTGCGGTGGTACCTACCCAACCGGACTCTTACACGTGAGATCTACCACCAGAAATTTTTCAAATTCGAATATAATAAAAAGATAAAAAAGACAAAACACTAAATTAATTACTGGCAAGCTATTTTTGTAAGACACTAAATTTAAAAAGAAAATTAGCGACTCGGATAGCACACCACCCAGCATATGACAAATGACTGTTCATTAAACCGGCTAAAAATACTGCAGAAAAATGGAAAAAGAAAAATAAAGAAACGCGAAACCCGGCATTAATCATAGAGCTGTTATTAAAACTATTTGCATCACAATGCTCTATAGGGCAAATAGAAAAACGATTATACCCTAGCGAGAACTACAACAGACTTTCAAGTTGACATCACAGGTTCAATTCCACCAATACAAAAATTTCCAATACGTGGGTATTTATAATTAGAATCAGCTCACAGCTCACAGGTCAAAGCCCATTCGTGAGATAAAAAATGTATCATAATAATGATTACTTATGTTTACGCAAATCTTAGACATTGAAGTAAAACTATTTTATGGTTTTTAATTTTATAATTTTCTCCCTTTTTTGTTGACGATTCAAAGATTGCATGCAGGCTTTGTGGTAATGAAGGGACGGAGATGTTGGCCGTCCAAAAAGTTAAGGTTACAATATCTACCTACATTTTATAATTATACAGGAAGAATCTTATAACATAAAAAACCGGGATAAAATCCGAAAAATAGTTTTATTTTAAAATCTATCAATGCGAAAGTTACTTTGTCTATCTGAAACGCATTCACGACTAAACCACTGAACTGATTTTGATAAAATTTTATGCAACGTCTCGGCGGCGTAGTTGTATTGCATGCCCGGTACTACATGACTGAGGTCTCAAATTCGAATCATGTGTCGGGCAAAATGATATTGAGTTTTTCTGCTCAGTATTGGAGTCATGAAATTGAGCCCCATATGGTTATTGGCTCGTCCCTATCACATACTGGAATGGAACACGGGTGAAAAGTACGTGCCGTGGTTGCACCTCGAGAATAAAGGCATTATGTGTTTGATTGTGTGTGTGTAGTAATACACAATAAGCTTGAACCGCGAGAAAGAACACAGGCTACATTTATTAATATTTGTCACGCCATATTCCACGCAGACAAAGCCGCGAATAAAAGTAAAAAACTAGAAAGAGTGGAGATTATAATGGAAGTTTTTTTTTTTGCTTGGCGTTAAAGGCGTTTTGTAGTACCGCCCGGAGCGACTTCAGATTATCCTATAATCCAGTAGATCAAACCGGAGAAACTCTTTCATACATTATATTATATTTTTCAAATATTATCTAGTTGTTAGGGGGGAAATAATACACTGCGGAGTGCACCTCACACTTTGGGTTTCAATATAGGCATTATTAATAGTTTTTGTTGATCTCGTATTGGAAAATATTATGAAATAGTGGAAAATGAATGAACACCGGTGAGAGCCGACGTGCGGAGTGACATGGTCGTGAATTTACGACCAAGCTCCTTAAAAAAAGATAAAGTTACCGTTTTATCCGCCGTTTCCTTGCCAGTCCAAGCTGGCTACTTTGGTATTCCTTGAGCTTTTTACTTCATTTACACCCAAATTTTAAATGACCGTAGTTATATAAGTGATTTAAATGTAATTAAATGATAAAAAATCTTCTTTCAAATTGTTTTAACATTATAAGTACCACTTGGTTCGCCTGCATGGTAAATAAAGTATATCATTTTTTACTTATGTTACCTTTGCCTACCACTAGTTTAATAAAAGTATATATCGGCAGTTAAACTAATGAATACAAGAGTTATATATTATAATACCATTATACAGTTTTTTATCATTATAATAAGATTTATTTGGAATCAGTGTATTTTCTGCGAGTTTTGAAACTAATTTCCATTTAACAAACAAAATTTCGCTTATGTCCATTACCCTTACAAACCGTCGACATTTATTTTCTCCTTTTATTTCTCATAAACAGCACCGTGGATATTCACTACCCTGTTACATCAAATCAGAAGCATACCTGATAGAACCGAGCATAAAAAACGCCAATTTCACACACTCTTTCGTACGTGAGGAAAGTACAAAGATCCGACGCGTCTTTGCCCGCGCGGTCAACAAATCATCTCTACCCGCTACCCGCTACCCGCGCCGATACCCGCTACCCGCGCAGGGAGCCGCGCATCCCCGCGACCCATAAAACCGTAATAAACGACCGACGCACAAACTGCTTCTGTGTAACGGAAGTTTGTTTATTATGAAAAGATTTTGCTATAATGGATATAAGATAGCTATTTCTTGTTTATTACGCTTGAATAACATTAGGTGGCTAGCGTCTAAAATATATTATAAGTTTGCTCGCAGTTTCGTCGATGTGACAGGCATTTAGGAATACAATCCTATCATAATCTAGGACAAAGTCTATCTATATAGATATGGTCAATTTCAAGCATTTCTGTTCAACAGTTTTTGCACTCTTTTCACAAATTCACGATCCTGTAAACAGCTACACCAGCAGACATCAGTGGCAAATGGTGGTTTCTCTTTTAAATTTACTCTTCGACACTACCTATCTATTTATATAATAATAATATCAACCCTGTAATATACGCGGTCCCACTGCTGGGCACGGGCTTCCTCTATTACTGAAAGGGATTAGTCCTTAGTTCAGCACGCTGGCCTAATGCGGATTGGTGGGCTTCATACACCCTCAAAATTCCTATAGAGAACTTCTCAGGTATGCAGCTTTCCTCACGTTGTTTTCCTACACCGTTAAAGCAAGCGATAATTCACAAAGAATACACACATAATTTCAGAAATGTCACAGGTGTGTCCTTGGGATTTCAACCTGCGGACATTCATCTCGGCAGTACGTTCCACACCCAACTAGTTTATCGCAATATATAGTGATATAAAGCAGTGGCTTATATTAGCAGGTTTTTCGTTATAAGTTACACAAAAAACTCAGTACGAAATATGAAAGTGTAAATTTACCAAAAAACCTGACATAAACAGTCCAACAATTGCAAAATTAACATCTCAAAACAGCCAACAATGGTATCATCCGTTAAATTACCCCGACATTTACATTAATACAAACGTTATACAAATGCATATTTCAACCCCTGGCAGTCCTGTACGAAGGGCACATTGTTCCTTTGCCTTTTTGCATTTTTTACGGTTTGTTTGGTTTAAATAAATTTAAAGCATATTTCATACGTTTTTTTAACTGCCTTGGTCGTGTAATTGTATTACTTTACGACTTCAGTGCTGAGGTTTTGGATCCCGGGTCGGGCAAAGTAATATTTGGTTACTAACTCAATATGATAGCTCCCTATCACATCATGGGATACATGGTGGAAAGTAAGTACACCAATTGCACCTCTGTTTACCTTTTTGGGGGGAAAAGGCGTGAGTGTGTATGAATTGTTTTAGGAAGTCGGCAAAGTGACTCCTCTGCATGTGGTAAGTGGATTCGGGTCAAAATAGAGTCAACGAGAGGTGATTACCCCTCGCCAGTCGACAATGCCGGCTTGTTTAAAACCAAATAAACGTCAGCTGATCCCAGAACGCAACGGACTAACGTGAGCCACTATTACAAGTATACCTTGTGTACGGTGGTTACTATCCGAGCGGATACAAATATCCTACCACCAGGTTTTTTTTTATGAAACATATTTATTGTAAACATCGTGAACACGTTTACTTTTGGTCGAGAAATACTGTCAGTTACTGGAATTGTTGATATATCTGCCAATTTCTGTACTATACCATACCTGACTTCGAGATGGACCATGTGTGTGTGAAGAGTTCCGGGATCAGCCTGTGTATATACGGTTCCAAGGGGCCGGCATAATTTTGTCGACTGTCGAGGCGGCATCTTTCTTCAATCGACATTCTAAATAAATTTCTGTGCCCGTATAAGAAAAATAGTTACGTTCTTTGGATGTCTTAGTTAAATTAAATTTGAACATTTCCACAAATTTTCATGTGAGAGAGTTCCTAGGTCGGATTTAGTCTCAATTACAGGTTTCTCTAAAGCAGCATTGTAGAGTGTTGCATTCCAATTTACAAAAGGACATTATACATGTACCTGAAACTTAATCTATCGAGCGAGCACAGTACAATGTATAAATGTGTTTTGTAATTTGAAACTCAAGTTTTCCGTTTACCAGCACAACTTAGAAGGTGGTCGTTATAAATAACAAATTATCAGGTAGCTCACATTTTACTTATGTGCTAATAAAAGTAAAAAAAAAGCTTGTCAAGGTTTTTTAATGTTCCTTACAAGAAAAATGCATAGTAGAGTGTTATTCCGAAAAAAAATCTTAATATAGAGGTAAGAATCTCCGTGAATATAAATACTGTTAAAGGAATTCTAATTCTATTCTCTTTCTACAATTTCTTTCAAGAACGGCAAGCTCGTCTAGTCATTCAAAGCAATAAAAAAAATCTTATCTATCCGATCGCTAATACCATGTGATTTATCGCTAAGATATATCATTCCAATACATTTTTTGAGCTTTAATAATTATAGAATGGCATCAGGCATGGCTAAGGCCCGATGTCATATTTAAAACGTAACAAAACCGTAATTTCACAGCATTCTACAAGACAATAGTATAGTAATGTTATATCTTTAAGTTTATGAAAATGTTTGTATATTTGTTAGAAGTAAAGGCGTAACCAACTGAACAGATGATGATAAATTTGCCACACGGGTAGGCCATGTCCTGAATTAACACATAGACGGTAATTTGGGGATTGGGAAGAAATAGATTTTTCTATTCTAATTTATAAATAGATGGCGCTGCTGTCTTAGCTATTTTAAGGGGCTTTTGTAGCGGAAAAGGATATTCATGCGGGCGCAGACACGAGCAAGATCTAGTATTATTACTTTGTTATAATATTTATGGTTGATTTGTCTTTTTTACGTTTCAATTATAAATTATTTTTAAATATTATACTTACAATAATTATAATCCGTCCGAGTACCTAAACATACAGTAGTTTGAAAGATTATTTTAGGACATAAGAATGTAGATTGAAATTTCGGTATTAGTATAATAGAGCTGAATTTTGCAAAGAAACTTTACGATATTATTTAATGGTTTAAATAATTTTCTATGCGATATTATAATATGTAAGATATAACGACAAGGGTATTATATAGTGGAAAATCTAAAGAGTAAAATAACACTACGTCATAATAAAAACATAGACATATTATAACAATGCGTTTAAAAATATAAAGATCGCATTCATTTTCAGCATTACATTGTCCGCTATCAATAGAAATACATATGTTGTACTGTTTTAGAATATTTCGAACAAAATTGCAAGTCATCACAAAGCAACTTACCGAATAAGCCCATTATTCCAAACAAATATCACTCGCGTCCGCCGTTATTAAAAGTAATAATCGAAATAACGTTAAAAAAATAGCACAAATCTTACAACAAAGGTCACGTTATAACATTCGGTTAAGATTTCGCGCACTGGCCGCTAAGACAATCATCTAGCATTCGATATTTAAATTTGACAGTTCGGTGTAAGCGCGGGAACATTTTTGACGTTTTATATATTTTTAATGTATTTTTTGTGGTTTGGATCGAAATCGGCGACGGTTTTATGTCGGATCGCGAGCTAGCCGGGATATCCCGCGGGCTCCGGAGGCTGACTCTCGCCCGTGTGCCGGTCGAAGCTTCATATGGTGCGCCTCCCCTCTTGCGTAACTGACATTGTTATAACTTTTTATTTATTTTTTAGAAACATAATATTTTATTAATTTTACTGAACAGAGTTTTTGCGATGTTCGTTTGATTATTGATGTATATTAAATAAATTTTGTATTTTAAACATTTTGTTAAAAAAGGTTTCCATTTAAATATAATATTTTCAGTAGACACATCTACTTACAAGTCAACGACATTAATCAATATAAGATTTTTTATAGAATAAATAAAGCCAAAACAGGAATATCAAATCATTGAAAATTTCTCACCATAGGCAGCTTCAACCGGTCCATATCTTTCGGGAAAATCCTTGAGACGCATGCGCGAACTGGGAAATACGAGCGAGATAACAACGACAGACACATTAAATAGAAAGAGACGACTATATCTTTGAATGTGAGTGCATATAATCCACTCAATTTGTTGCCTAGACACGTACGAATTAAAAAAACCAAAATGTTATATTCATGTCATTGTGAAGTCAAAAGTTGAAATCGAAAAAGGTGGTTGAAAATATAACAGAAAGAAAAACGTTTCCTTCATATGAACTTTAATGCTCGGGAATAAGGTTCGTAATAGCTTAAAAAATATTATTAAAACTATAAAATAAATGTCAATATTCAAAAATTTCATGTTAAGGCGATACCTCAAGGTCCATTTTCATACATTTTGTTTCACCTGGATATTTCTGCCTTTAAAATTTCGTCATATTAAATTTTAAAGGCCGAAATATCCATGATTATTAATTATTTTTACGTTTTTCTTTCAACTGCGAGAACTAATCACTAAGTAGACGTGAATTTAAATTCTTTACTTGCCAATACTTGTTTAGTTACCCAGATTAAAAGTGAAACAAAATGTATGAAAATGGACCTTGAGGTATCGCCTTAAAGCACTCGCCTTTTACTTTTGTGATGTGTGTATTGTTAATTAACGCTTGCTCTTTTTATGAAAATATTGCGATGTAATCTTCATAACTAAGATGTGTCGAATTTATCAACAGACGAGCAAGTGGATTAAGTTAAATGATCTTCTTCGTTCATTAACATGCACTAGAAGAAACAGAGATGCTTTGCCGACCTTACTGGAAAGGACTGAAATAGAGAAAAAGAAGGGGATGTTGAGATCTTGAAAAATCTTCCTCACGACATCTACGAAATGCAGCACCTAACTTTACATTGATTTGGTACCACTTCAACCATATTAATATTAATCAATGTTCAATCAGCCTGTCGCCGTCAACTGCAGAACGTAGGCCACCGCAAGTGTGCCCCAACCATCCCGGTCTTGGGCAGACCGCATCCATCCGCTACTTGCCGGCTTTTTCAAGACGTCTATCCATCGTGCAGTAGCATTGGTTTGGTAGAAGCGTTGTAATTAACTTATTATTAGACAGTGAAGAGTCATGGCAATAGCATGCTACTTATTAACCAAAGAATAGAGTCTATAATGCAATAATAATCATAATCATATTTAGTCTCGCGAATGGAACCCCCTCTACCAAATCTATATTCACCCCTTTATAAAACATCTAGCTTTGGACGTACCAATTTGTTATCCCGACATTTGGCATTCATTTTAGGCGTCCCCCAGAGAGTCCAGGCCGCCGGGGACGTCAAACGTACAAACCCAAATTACGTATTCATTTGTAACATGACTACACTGTTTACACAGATATATGTATGTTTATATGTAGAGTAATCCCAGGTACTACTGAATTTATTTAAAAAATAAAGCTATATAAAATTAAACTCTATTTCCGTTGATCATGTCATAACTTCAGAACGACAACAGATGTTTTTTTTATTTTTCTCTTACTTTATAGAGTGTTCTTACGGAAAGAAAAACAGGAAATTGTGGAGAAAATTGGAACATTTGAGAAAATTAAATGACTTTTTTCACTTCACGCGTTTGTTAAATGTGATATTCTTAATCTATATATTAATAGGTGAAGAAAACTTTGTACCCCTTTTATCACATTGCTCGCGCAGAAGAGTGAGAGATGGCATATTTAAAGTTAGTATAGAGAAGTGAAGAAAAATTTAATTTTGAATTGCAGTCGAACTTCGACTACTGAGCCACCACTAGTACTTAATAATTACAGTAATGAAAATCTTTTAGCAGAATACAATAAAACTGGCATACTGCTACTTGTTGTTAGAAATAGACAATGCACCCACCCAAATCATTTAGATATTTACTATTTAAAAGTATTCTTAGTAATATAAGCTATGTTTTATTTCAATTAATTTTATTCAAAAAACATCACTTCTATGGCAAAGGTCTACGAACCTCCTTTAAGCCAAAATACTATTAACCCACCGCGAATATCTAAACGCGAACACTTACCGAACTAGGCTAACTTCGAGTCTGAAAGTAAGCCTCGTTAATAATTACAGCTGGCATCAATAACGTATTCATACCAATTTTAACTCTATCCCAATATGGTAGAGTTCAGAATGTGTCGCTGTGGTAAGTATTTAAATATTACAGAGCCAAAGGTTCCCAGTAAAGGTGTTTTAACGGTTTTGTTAAGTAACAGATTTGTAAGGGCGCTGTTAAAGACGTAGAATTTTAATGTGTACTCTAGGTTCAGTAGAGTCAGAGGTCACTGGCCTAAGCCTAGATCTTGATATAACGCTTTATTCACATACGATATTTTAGGCAGCGGCTTACCCTGACTTTGATTACGACCATTGGTGACGGTAACCACTTACCAGCAGGTGGGCTGTTAGCTCTGCTGCTGCCTTCAGAGGTAATAAACATTCTTGGCAAGACAAATTGACTTCTCTGATCTTAATGGTATTTGAAATTGTGATGATGTGTCAGATAATAAAAAAATATTATACACGTTACCGTGGCTCGAAGTGCCCTAGTTGAGTGTGGAACGGACTGCTGAGACGAATGTACTACGCTGGTTCAACAGCCAAGGATACTCACCCCTGACTTTTCTTAAGTTTTGTGTATATTCATAATAATCATACATACATAACATCACGCATTTTATCCCCGAAGGGGTATGCAGAGGCGAAACTAGGGCACCCACTTTTCGCCAAGTATGTTCCGTCCCATGATGTGATAGGGGGCGAGCCTATCGCCATATCGGGCACAAATTCCAGACTCCGGGCTGATACTGAGCAGAAAAACCCAAATATCACTTTGCCCGACCCGGGATTCGAACCCAGGACCTCAGAGCGCTATTGTACCGGACGTGCAATACAACTACGCCACCGAAGCAGTCATAATAATCATAATATTTTATTTGCATTAAATGTAGGTACATAACATTTTCTTTATGAATTATTGCATAATTTATTGGTAAAAGAAAACATCGTCAAGAAACCTTAGGTATGCCTAAGAAGTTCCGAGTAGAATTTTAAGGCTATGTGAAGTTATCTAATTCACACTAGGCCACCGTGGTGGACTAAGGCCTCGACCCTCTCAGCAGTATAGGAGATCCGTGCCCAGCGATGGGACAATATACAATACAGGGCTGATATTATTATTACCATATCAAGCAGTGGGTAAAAAATACTCACTTATCAAAATTAACTCCAGCGAAAACAGTACAGATACTCATTATTGAGAAATAAACTGATGGAAGATCTCTCATATGTGAGAGTCCGCCTGGGCTAAGTACCCTGTCATGTCTTTTTCTACCGCCAAGCAGCAGTTTTAAGTCACTGTTGTGTTCCGGTTTGAACTGCATTATGGACAGTGTAACTACTGGACATAATAAGACTTAACATCTCAAGTCTCAGGATGGCGAGCGCAGTGTAATTGTAATTCAAGGTGTTGGACCACAAACAGTAGAAATACCTTTCTACTAGTTAAGAGCGGTGGAATCGCTTACCTTCAGACGAACGGCACGCTCATCTCGTCATTCAAAGCAATAAAAAAAAGAAATATCCGAATATACGATTTGTATATATGTCTGGTAGCAATTGGTTCACAATGTGCGTTATTGTTCCCTTCTGTATTGTAAGTAAATCTGCGCGTGCCAGCGTGTACACCACTATCAATGATGCGAGGAAACTCGATAAACACAAGCGTCATTCGATCGAGAATACATCAAACTTTCATAGTATAATTTACTTGGCAAAATGTCTAATGCTATTTTATTGCGACCTCATTTAAAACACTCGTTACCAAGCTAAAATTTAATTAACTTGCCATTTCGTAGGTATTATATTATACAGTTACGAATATTTTGAAAATGATAACATGTGACTGCAAGCTGACTTGTGAGTGTATCTTAAATCTATAAGGGACTTATCCTCAAATTGTCAAACGACTCGTCTACCTTGAAGACAAAAAAACTAGTTACCCACCTATAAAAATATCTAAGAATTTTCATATTTCAAATATATTAATAAACTCTACTTATTTGGGAGTAGTCAAGTTTTATTTGTTAAAATAATTTAAAAAAGTGCTCTTTCGAGCAACAATAAATACTTTTTTTTTGTTAAATGAGTTAACGGCATCCCTATTTTTCAATTACTTCTCTTTTGTTATGTTATTCTCATGTAAGTTACTTTTTTGTCTTTCGAGATTCAAACAAATTCTTTAACCTTAACTCGATCATAAAATACAATGTCCAATAGTAGTGGCATCGTGGGCGAGATCCGAACACAACCGGCACACACCGGACGCCGCTGGACAGGTGCCGGACACGCGTGCGACAAATCGTGACCTCACGCGACGGGATGAATCTGGACCATCGCGTGTGGGCCGGTTACAGGCGATATTAATATTATGAGGTGTTAGATCTGCTGTTATGATATAGAATGACATATCACATAGACATGGTTTTATAAGTAATTTTATTTAGCTTAATAGATTTTATTTGATGTTTTTACTACTAAGTAAGGGCAGGTATGTAGTTTAAAAAGGAAATACCTATTGTCTACTGACAGTCTGTGACCAAGGAATGATGTTTATCTTGACAGTTTTCAGTATTTCAAAAGCTAATTTTTCTCTTCTAACCTTCTGGTAAGAATGAAGAAAAAATAACCCTCTGTATGCCTCTGCATACAAAGGTTTTTAATTCGTATATCTTGGTACTTTTTGTAAAGGGCAAATAATAGTATCATAGTTGTCCATGTAACTGTGTATCAGCCCGAGTATGTCTGGTTCTAACAGGTAGGCATAATTGTATCGACTATCGAGGAGCAAAGCATCCGTCATCAATAATATATATAAATGTGCCCGTGCCCATATATAAAAAAATAAACTTGTTGATGTTTTTTGAATTGGTCATTTCATTATTCTGTTATATAAAAATCGATTAGGATCTTAATGATTGGCCTTGTGTCATTTTTGTGAGATGTTTCAGAGGTCCATTGAAACAAGTATGTAGTCTACCACATAGAAACCTACAAAAATAATATATTTTGACAAGCCCAAAGTCCAGTAGTACAAACAAACAAAAGTATTTACCAGTGGCGAAGGGTGAAAATTTTCAAAAGGTAACCCGAGGAAATGTTTTTTTCTACAGTTAACATGTAATACGCTGTTCACAATAAATTAAAATCAGTAAAATATCATAATACATAATAATTTCCTTCTATCATAAACGTTATTTCTAAACTCTAAATTTTACAAATAATCACATATTTCGAACATAGGTACTTATCTAAAAGAGCCCAACAAAAATCAATAACCCTCACTATACATAAACACTAATTATACATTTTAAATTATTAAAAAATTTCGCGCCAAAGGCCCAACATTAAGCCGCAAATTCTCGGGTTACCCTGAAGTACACATACACGCACGCACACATGTATTTTTACGTCACTTCCAAAAGATTAGACAAAGACACCGCGCTGCGTGTGAAAGAGACAACAATATCGCGAGGGAAGCTATGCGCGGCCGGGTTCACTTCGAACACTATAAGGCGCGAGCACTGCGCGCGAGTTACGATTTAACGAATTGATAATAATATGAACTATGTACCGTAATCGTTAAAGTATTGATTTAATGAAATAAGTAGATATAAGATGACTTGTTTGAATATACTATTATTATTCTAGTTATATAGTTGTTTTTCATTTATTATTTTAAGTTAATTTACAAAAGGTAACCCGGTAGGAATCGGCTTATATGGACGCTTCGCCACTGGTATTTACCATAGCCAATTTAGTCTATGAAATCGTAGAACGTGCTACGAGCTACGCCGTAGCAAACACTACGCGTGTTCGTAGCATATTTTTGCAAAGCAGATGTGACGTACAAAATTAGTTTCCAACGCACATTAACATATAGATTGCTTGTACAAACTACAGGAACTTTGGTTCCCGTGGGATAATATGCTCTAAATTAACATTTAAATATGTAACGCTGTAAGAAATGCGAGAGAAATATTTTATATGATCATAATTGCTTTTAATTATTTTTTATGTAAACGCTACGACTGCAATATTTAATTATTAAATACTCCAATAAGTCGATTCAGAAAAAGTATACTAACAACTACACGTACATGAAAAGTGCTCGGTAAATTGCCAATACCTAACGTTTAAAAACACTCAAAGTTCATGATGACTGAGTTAATTTAATGCTTATTTAACACAAATATTATGTTAATTTCGTATAGCCAATTGCAATGATTTATCTCTCTCTCTTCTCATTGTCAGATATCTCGACAATATACTTATATATTTTTTATTCATTTCTGTTTGGGGACATTTATCCAAAGGTGGGATGTCCCATCGATAAAATGCTAAAGTAATCTTATTTATGAAAAATACGGTTGACTCACAAACAATATTATAAAGCTTTACAGTGAAGATTTATAATACGGGCCTTAAAACTAGAAAACTATGGCGCCTGCATATAGTTTGGTTGCAAAAATAACCAAAACGATCAAAGATGGTCCATAATAATTACATCTTTAAAATAAAAATGATTTTTTTACAAGCCTCTAAACTGTCTTAATCTAAAAATTGTGTGGCTGGTTCTAGAGGGACATGTAGACCTTTCTACAAGGAATACATAGTTATAAAAATTATAAATGTAAGGCTCTATTTCCCAGCCTTCTAGCCTACCATAAATCTCGCTTCTCATATAAAATGCGGGTCACAACAAAAGAATAATTTTGAGAAAACTTGCGTCGGCAACGCTCCCGTCTTGTTTAGGGTTTGATTAAAGATAAGGTCTCTCAATTTGCATAAGTGGCCCTTTAAATCGTCAAATCGACGTATGAAAATGTCTTCAATCTCGCCTGCGAGATTTTTTATAAATTTATTCCTGTGACAAAATTGTTATATAAACAAAGCTTGTAAAGAAACATATTATATTTTTATACCTGCATGTGGGAGGAGATAGCTCGTCTAGTGGTAAACGATAATAAAACGATCCAAATATTGAATTTAAACGTTAAGTAATTCAATGAAAAATATCCATCTCTATATTATTATGTATAACAAAAAATTTAACTATAACCAAACCTGTCCAACCCAACTTTACTAAACCCTCATTTATCTACAAGCGCAACTTTACAAAATTAACCCAAAAGATGTTAATACACCAAAATAGCTACAAAATATGCGGTGAATATCTCACAAACGAAGCCAATACACAAAGCTCTCATTCCGTCGCGTCGGTGGTACAACGAACGCTTTACTACGCTGCACTCGCTGTATTAATATTTTAAACACTTTCCTCGCTTTATGCATTTCAAATTTGTGAAAAATTGTTTCTATTCGAGCGGCTCTTTAATTAGAGAACTTGTGGAATGCTTGAAATTATATTTAAACAAGTTGCTATTTATTATTTTTAACGAGTTATTACTATTTAAATTTGTGTAAAATTATAATAGTTATTGTGCTTTTAAAACGTAAAACATTTCTCAATAACTTTTTGGTTTATTGGCAGTCGTTGGATTGGGACCATCGTACACAAGGTGTTAAAACCGGCCTTAGTACATACATACATACATAACATCACGCATTTATCCCCGAAGGGGTATGCAGAGGTGCAACTAGGGCACCCACTTTTCGCCAAGTATATTCCGTCCCATGATGTGATAGGGGGCGAGCCTATCGCCATATCGGGCACAAATTCCAGACTCCGGGTTGATACTGAGCAGAAAAACCCAAATATCACTTTGCCCGACCCGGGATTCGAACCCAGGACCTCAGAGCGCTATTGTACCGGACATGCAATACAACTATGCCACCGAGGCAGTCTCACAGTCACCGGCCTTAGTGGTCCACGTAAATGTGTCGCGTTCCGAGATCAGGCTGTGTACATAATATATCCGGTTCACACAGGCCATCATAATTGTGTAATGTCGTCAGTCGACATTTTATTGGACCCCACTTCACTATCCAGCAGGTGCAGTGGAGCTATTTGCCGTAGGTATAAAAAAAATACAAACAATTGCACCCTTTCTCTACCTGGTGGAGCTGTAACTTTAACTCAAAATAATATAACTGAACCGACATGCTAAAACATAATACCTTGCCGCCGACATATTAGAAGAGTCGACCTCACATAATGTGGAAATGAGCAAAGAAGATAGTACGTACAAACACAGACTATGCTTAGGAAATCAATAGCTACTCATCCATCATTCTATAAGTAACAAAATCTACCGACACCCAACACCGAATATAAATATTTTGCTAGCAAACATAGCGTAACCCTATTCATTAAGATACACTCGGGACGTCTGAGAATCGCGTTACATTCCTTCAATACAGTTAGTTGCCCATCAAACATAGATTCACGATTGATAACTATATTTTGTATTCATTTGTATTGGAATTATTGAAATATTGGATGCCTAGTGGAATGATATATAATGTAGATCGAGAACCGGTTATGATTTCGGCATCAGGCAAAATTGTATGTGGGATTTTCTTTTTTTTTTCTTATGGCAAAGTGTCGATGTCGACAATTCTGCCAAGATCCAATGTGCGAAGAGAACTTGTCTGTTTTGGTACTCTATGGTTTCAAAGAGGGAGAGGCACTCGACCTAACTCAATTTGTCCGGCGTTATCACTTGATATCTATCTGACATTTCACATTGGTTATGTGAGACAGTGTTACTAAATTCGCAAAGCCAACCCATGTATGCTGTAACAGTGTTGGTTAAGATATGTATCCGCCCGGATAGCGACCACCGTACACTAGGTAAACCCGGCACAGTGGCTCGCGTAAGTGTCGCGTTCCGGGATCAGCCTGTGTATAGCCGTTTCAAACAGGCCGGCATAATTGTGACGACTGACGAGGGATAATCACATATCTTCAGTTGAAATTCTCTGGACTATTCTCCACTTACCATCACGTGTAACGGAATGACTGCCGTGCTAGTAAAAATAACAAATTGTAACATTGACTTGCGAATGACCAACACCTCAGTCCGCCCCGTGACCATGTAGGCTGCAGTCTTTGAAACGTCGGGCGAAAATAATAATATAAATAGTCGCGATAAAATCCGTAAATATGTTTATTTTCACGTCTAACATTCGCGTAAATATAGGAAATCATTCAGTAATAATAAAATGAATCTTCAAATGATATGCTGTCACACCCATATTTATAATTATGTATATTGCTATTATAGTGGCAAAATCTATATGATTAAATCGAAAAAAGAATCTATGAAATGTCAAAACTTAACCTTTTCAAATCCTTAAACAAATTTATTTAATAAAATATATAAACAGACTGATACAATATCATAACGTTAATTTTAACTATCTATTTTCAAAGTGCACTATCGACAATCCCACAGATAATAAAGAGCAATGCTTAATTGACTGAAAAAGCAGTAAAATTCTCCGGTTCGTTCAACTGAATCTAGCGTCAGCTTAATGCGCTCACAATTATTGTTAGTTTGAAACGCTAAATGAAACACATGCATAATGTTTAATGCATTTAACTGTTTTAAGTGTTGTTTTTAATTATTAATACTGTTTTTAATATGAGTTTGTAAAGATATTTGGATGTTTGTTGGCATGTATACAGAAAAAGCTGAGGAGCCGTTCGAGTATTACGTAACGCAATTTGAGGGGGAGTCTTGTAAAAAGTTACGATGCGTATACAGGGGCGGGAGGGGGGTGTCGTACAAAGCGTTATGTAACATTGTTTTTTTTATTTTAAAACAATAACAATGGTATTTTAGTCATTTTCGGGTATTTTGCGTGAAATAATTGTGAATATAAAAAAAATTGTAACTTTAGAGTTACATAACTTTTGGAGGTGGGGCGGAGGCGTACTGGAAAATGTTACGGTGCGTTACATGGGCTCGTGGGAGAGTCAAAAATCTTCAAAAATTGCGTTACGTAATACTTGAATGGCCCCCGAACGGATTGGGATGAAATTTGGTAAACATAGACACTGTCTTGTAATCATTATTATGGGTTTTTTATCCCTAAAAAATACATAGTAACACTTGTATTATAGGGAAGATAATTTATACAATCAAAGTTGCGAAAAACTAATATTAATTTAAATATTTGTAAATGAAAATGACGTGCGATTATAAGGTTTTTATTTATTCCAAAATTACATTTAACATGATATAAACATTTGATCATTTTTCAACAATGGCAAGGTAAGTGACGTGATTGTATATTTACATCTTTGGTCATTATAACTCTTTAAGTATTACAATGTTCCTAGCAGTGGCGAAAGATCCATATTACCCATCGATATATACATATACTATCTACATATAACCCGATTCGTGCCGGCTTCATTTTCTATGAAATCTAAACATCAGTTCGATTTGCAAACTTCATTTATGCATATTAGTAAGTATAATATCGGGTACCTTTTGTGAAAATTTAATTCTTCGCCACTGGGTTCTACTCAGTTTAAATTATAAAAATGCGACAAATATATTTTATTAATTTTAGTGTATTTTTTAATTGGTTGTTGTCTGTGGTTCTAAAAACCACCATAATTTGGTTATAAAAATTCAAAAATGCTTCTCTAGACCAATTTTAAAAGAAATATAACGACATTAATCAGTTCAATTTATGGAGTTAATTTCCTATTTCTGAATTCTTAAAGCTAATATCGAGCAAAACACTCATATTTTTTTTTTACTAAAAGGTGTTGCACCGGACATAAATAACTTTTTAATCTTCCAATCAATCAATAGTAATCCTACTTAACCTATAAGAATCCCCTACAACATCAGCTGTACTATATTTCTGAAAGAAACTACTTTTCGAATCCAATCCAGTTTGACCTGTAGTCCCCTCAATAGCTGTAACAACGTCATTTGTCTTCTTACTATTTCTATACCCTAAAGTTATGTACTTAGAGTCTAAACCTAGGCTTTTAGTGCTAAAACTTCGACCTAGACTTTTAGATCTTTTCACTGTAAACTTGTCTTTAGGTATTTTTGATGCTATATCATATATAGGGTTGATTATACCCGTGTATGTTACGGGTTGGGTCGAATTAATGTTGGAGTCATTGTCGAGAATTTGGAGACGATTTGGCGGTTGGTAGTTGGCGTAGTGAGGTACCTGGGGAAAAAAGAATTAATATAGTCGGTCGTATCGAATATTGTATGGACGATACGATATCGTATTTAATACTGAAAGATGTAGTGGGAGATTAGTTGCCTACCTTTTGGAAATAAAAGGTGTGTTTTTGTGACCGATGTAGTTACCCACGACACGATATCGTATCGTAACGAAGTCGTGACATAACTAGGGTTAACGTCATGATCTACTGCTTTTACGTTTGGGACATTTATTCTAACTATCAATATCCCTAAGAGCCGTATTTATTATAATCAATCTCAGCTTTGAGTTGAATCTCAAGTAGACATTTAATACTTATATTGAACTTAATAATAAAACAAACTGATCACTAAGGGCCATTTTAATATATGAAACTCAGCTTTGATTAGGATCTTAAGAACAATTTAATAGACCAAGCTTAAGTTGTTATTTAAGAGCTTGTTCTCAACTGAGTTGAGGTTGTTTAATGAACAAAACTCAGCTTTCAAAATCGGTAACATATTGTCACTTAAGGCGATACCTCAAGGTCCATTTTCATACATTTTGTTTCGGCTTTAATCTGGGTAACTAAACAAGTATTGGCAAGTAAAGAATTTAAATTCACGTCTAGTTAGTGATTAGTTCTCGCAGTTGAAAGAAAAACGTAAAAATAATTAATAATCATGGATATTTCGGCCTTTAAAATTTAATATGACGAAATTTTAAAGGCAGAAATATCCATGATTATTAATTATTTTACATTTTCTTTCAACTGCGAAACTATGAATGATAAATATAGTCACATCTAGTTGGGTGCTTCTCATTCCTTTCTGTCATTAGAGCTGATGTTAATATTGATTTATAAAATAGCGAAAATCGGTAACATATTGTCACTTAAGATATAGTCATTTCTAGTTGGGTGTTTCTATTACTGAGCTAATGAGCCTGTCATTCAAGCTGATGTTAATGTTGGTTCATAAAATAGCGGGTATTTTAAGATGCTGAATCTAATTTGACAGTAACTCAGCTGATATCACACTTAAGAACAAGACTGAATAGTATCTATTATCACAGCCTTCAAAAAACTTAATCTTAACCACACGTCGTTTGGAACAATTTTCATTTAAATTAAATGAACTCATTAATACACGACGTAACACGATTTTTTCAAAGTATATTATTATATTATCTCTAGCTAAGGAGCCGTTTAAGAAACAATCTCTTGATAATCAAATTTGGACACTACTCCACTTGCTACCAGGTGCAGTGGTATAAAATAAACCTGTAAATAAAAATAAATGAGACCCACTTGTCTCCCTCGACTGGACCTCCGAGGCAGCGGCGGTGGGGGCGGAGGCGCCTCGTCCCCTGACACGTAGTCCGGTGGCCTCGCTTTATACTTCTGTGGGGTTTCTGGAACAGCCTCCGGTTCTGGTAGCTTCCATGCGCTACAATATACAAAATTATATCAAAATTTAAAGGATTACAATTAACGATTTGATCATTTTATAAAAGTTAGATGCGTGTTTGGGTTTTGAACCTGCGTCCATTCGTCTCGGCAGTCCATTACACCTAACTAGGCTACCACCTTTCTAGCAGCAGTAGGCAACTACTAATGTCTTGTTTGAAAGTCATAGCAACTGGTATTACGGGTCTTACTATACTTATCATCAATTGGACACATGTGTCAAATGTGTTTGTAAGTTGATGTAATTCATAGTTCTTTTGGAATTGCTACTGTGTGGCTAACACGGTGAGCAATCTGGTAATATTACAAATACGATTCTATTATAAAATTATACGAATAAGTGCCCAAAATTAAACAAAACTGATGGTTCATCAACCTGGTTTTGCTTGTGGTAGAATATATTTTATATCTGCTCGAATAGCGACCACCGAACACAAAGTGATAAAACCCTCACATCTCATCCATCGACACTCTACTGCATCCCTCGCCACTTACCACCAGGTGCAGCGGATCACTTCGCCGTGCCCGTATAAGAAGAAACTCTAAGACATGATCCTGTTTCAAGTGAATCCTGTGACAATCAGTTCTGTTACCTGGAGCCCCTCTCGCTGCTCCTGGAGCGCGCCGCCCGCGCGAGTCGGTGGAGCGCGAACAGCGCGCCCTCACTCGCCTCGCCCAGGTATGAACATAGCTCCTGAAGTACTGTGAGAATGCGTTCTGTTACCTGGAGCCCCTCTCGCTGCTCCTGGAGCGCGCCGCCCGCGCGAGTCGGTGGAGCGCGAACAGCGCGCCCTCACTCGCCTCGCCCAGGTATGAACATAGCTCCTGAAGTACTGTGAGAATGCGTTCTGTTACCTGGAGCCCCTCTCGCTGCTCCTGGAGCGCGCCGCCCGCGCGAGTCGGTGGAGCGCGAACAGCGCGCCCTCACTCGCCTCGCCCAGGTATGAACATAGCTCCTGAAGTACTGTGAGAATGCGTTCTGTTACCTGGAGCCCCTCTCGCTGCTCCTGGAGCGCGCCGCCCGCGCGAGTCGGTGGAGCGCGAACAGCGCGCCCTCACTCGCCTCGCCCAGGTATGAACATAGCTCCTGAAGTACTGTGAGAATGCGTTCTGTTACCTGGAGCCCCTCTCGCTGCTCCTGGAGCGCGCCGCCCGCGCGAGTCGGTGGAGCGCGAACAGCGCGCCCTCACTCGCCTCGCCCAGGTATGAACATAGCTCCTGAAGTACTGTGAGAATGCGTTCTGTTACCTGGAGCCCCTCTCGCTGCTCCTGGAGCGCGCCGCCCGCGCGAGTCGGTGGAGCGCGAACAGCGCGCCCTCACTCGCCTCGCCCAGGTATGAACATAGCTCCTGAAGTATCTATGAAACACACAAATACAACTAGTTCAACATTTCCAAAAAAAATATTATATTTACTTGATATCAATACAAATTTCCACGAATTATGTAAATTCACACACATAGAATCTTTTATTGATAAAGGGGTAGAGAGAGGCGCAGCTGGTGCACCCACTTTAATTCGTGATATGATAGGAGGCGAGTCTATCGCCATAATATAATATAATAATAATATCAGCCCTATATTATATGTATACTGTCCAACTGTTGGGCACTGGCCTCCTCTAGTACTGAGAGGGATTAGGCCTCAGTCCACCACGCTGGATTGGTGCGGATTGGTTGACTTCACACACCCTCCAAATTGTTATAAAAAATTTTCAGATATGCAGGTTTCCTCACGATGTTTTCCTTCAATGTTAAAACAAACGATAATTCACAAAGAAAAAACAGAGGTGGGTGCCCTTGGTATTTAAACTTGGTGACATTCGTCTCGGCAGTCCGTTCCACTCCCAACTAAGCTATTGCCGTAGTTGGGAGTGGATCTCTTAGCGAACCGAAGACTAATCTTACCGTGAACTTCCCTCGGTGTAACAGCGCCGGTACTACATCAGCTAACGCTAGATGCAGGGAATCCGCGGCAGATCTGGAGGCGAGGAGACTGAGCGGCGCGGTGTGCCCGATCAGCCACTCGTCTACTGCAGACCATGGAGACTCTTCTGTGTCTGACGTACCTGATTCTTCTACTGCGGAAGTTAACAAAGCTTATAAGTACATTGGTGATATATATAAAGAATATCATACAGATAGAGAAGAAAAATAAAAAGAGGTACAATATTTATTATAATGGTTTTCTTAAATGCTCATATAAAAATCATGTGCTCTAAAATTATCTTAATTATTATCGTAGTTTCAGAAATTTATTGATTTTTGTTTAACATCTTCCATAATTTTGATTGCTTTTGCTTTACTCTTGCCTATTGAGCTTATCAAAATATCTTACTACTATTCTTAAGGTTAAAAAGAAAATAATTACCACAAAGAGCATCCTTGACACTGTTAATGAAATCCAAGGTCTCCAAAATACTGGGTCTGCTTAAAGGCTCCTTGTTCCTTACAGTAGACCCCGCAGACCTTGGCCGCTCCCTCATCTCCTTAATGCTCTGCACCGGCTCTGTGTACACCAAACTCTTCAACGTATGATACTTCCTCCTCAAGGTCTTCGCGTCTCCCTGACTAGTGATGGAAATTTCCGGAAACCCATACGAGGTGGCTGGTCTACTCCGCCTGGACCTTCGGCGGACTCTAGGCAAGTCTTCTTTGGTAATATCCTGAGTGGAGGTGGAAGGTATGATGTCAGGTTTAGTGGAGTTCCTCCAGTAGTTACCGGTTTTAACACTTGCCAGGATCTCGTCGCTGCTTTCGTGACGTTTGATGGTTTTAGATCTGTTTACAAGAAATATGTTCTAGATTTATTAAATGTGGCGTCGCGATGGTATTCTTTGTTAAATAGAACTTTATTGATCCCCGGAAAGTATCGGTTAATGTGAACCGAAATTCAGTCGACTCTAATCGCAATAGTAAAATGTGCTCAAAGATTTACATAATAATATGCCACACACACACATTCAACTCTTTTGCTAAAGGGTAAAGCAAAGCCGCAACTGCTGCCTCCCACTTTCCGCCCTATGTATTCCGACCGTTAAATGGATAGGGGAGCGTATCGCCATATCGAGCACAAATTCCAGACTCCAAGCTGATACTAAGTAGAAAAATTCAATATCGAACCTAAGACCTTAGCAATACAGTTGTACTGTAATACAACTATACTACCAAGGCCGTATTATACTAGCACTAAATATCAACCGTCGACGATGTTACGGACGAGAAGATCACAGCCGCCTAGCTAAAGATCTTTCCCATGGCTAGAGGAAAATCTTACACCTGACATATATATACTTATACACACATAAGTCACTGCAGATGGCTCTTCCATTAAACTCATGCAAATTCCTACGCCATACACGAAGCATACCGTTTTATGATAAATAGAATTTATGAAGAACTTTTTGGTAAAAACAGCTTTGTTATCCCAATGTTTTGCGTTTTGAACACGCAAGTTTACGCAGCGGTGACAGGTACCCTCGTCAGAGACAATTGGACATGTGATTAATCGTGCGCACTCTTAATTAATGTTCATTGTCTATGCTTGTTTCTAAATTCAAATTGAGCGGGATCTAAGAGTATTTATTTTATAGGTATAGCTGTTACTCGCAATTTCGTCTGAGTCTTCTATTGGTTTAAAAGTGACTGCAGTCGACATTTTAAGATTGAAGAACCTTGGATTTAAAAGTTAGCAAAATACAAAAACTGTTTAAATCATAAAATTTACTATTTAACGTACATGATTAATAAAAAAAATAAAATACCTTAATACTTATCGTTACTATTTATTTCAATATTTAAGAGTGTGAAATTGCCTATACTACCTATCTTGTATTGTGTAGTAGTAGATCTTATCCAATGACCCAAACCTCAACAAATAGTGACTTAATAAATTCATAACACCAAACGACATGAATATCTGTATTGGTTAGTCAAATGAAAGCCGAAATTCACTAGCCAAACAAACCAAAGCCTCGGATTCCGAACATACGGGTAATTATTATGCATGTAACGCTAATGCAGGAGCGTTGTTGGCTGCGCAAATATTTGAGACATCCGTTCCGACAGGGAAGGATCCAGAATTGTTTGATGGAGCCAATTCGTAGCAACAAAGCGAATGAATTGAGGAATTTTATGTCAAGAAAACAATACGTATTGGATAATACAAGGGAATAATTTTATTACGTTTTCTTTAGGGGTGGAGAGGGCAGTTTTCTAATAGGATTATGGATACTACCGTATCCAATTGGATGTCATCAAAACTTCACGCAATGGCTTGTTTTCAGTCAATCAGTCAAAATGTTATCATTTAGCGACCGTTAAAGTTTGTAAAT
The DNA here is from genome assembly GCF_014839805.1 of Manduca sexta. Classification (NCBI taxonomy): domain Eukaryota; kingdom Metazoa; phylum Arthropoda; class Insecta; order Lepidoptera; family Sphingidae; genus Manduca; species Manduca sexta. Next base: position 11,571,703 of record NC_051128.1, read on the forward strand.
CTCTTGTCAATTACTCTTTATTATATTTGACCTTCACTGAGCTATCACACCCAGTGTAGCAAAGGCGAAGGTTGAAATTTACCGAAAGAGAACCCGATGCAACATAATATAGGTAATATACGTAAATGCGGTCTGGAAATAGTTGTAATGAGTATAATTAGATTCTACATAAAGGAAAGCCGGTTGGAATTAGGTTACATGGATACTTTGCCACTGCAGTGTAGTAAATTTGCCGAATCTAGACATTTAATTTAAACACGTTTGTTAAAAATAATATAGTACGTTATAATATGACTACTGCCCGTCCCTTGAATCCGGACCTCGCTTATTGATTCAGAATGTTATGCGGTTGGTTTATATCCTGTACTACCTGAATTGTGATGAATTTAATGATTGGAAGCTATAACTGTTACATAGCATTTTGTTTAGAATTCATTTTGCAAAACAATACGAAGTTTTTTTTTATTTTTGCGAAGAAAATGTCTTATGGCTACCACCCAGTCATGAGGGGAAACTAAGCGCTTATGTTGGGTTTACCTCACCTTACGACCCGACGTTTAACCGCCCGAAAAGATGGTAAACCTCAGACGACCGTCGAATCGAGTCCCTAACGCTCTATACACCCTACGCACGGCATACCAACTAAAACTACGCGGTGGCCATCTTCGCCGTATTTCCTACCTACTTGAGTTCACTAAAGGCTGCGGGCTACTTCCTACAAAACTGTCTACGCTCTCGTCAACCACCACTGTACGATGCCACTTAAAGGTAAAGGAGTTTCATACAAATATTACTGCACGGCTCGACTTGATGAGTGATGATCCCTTTCTGAGTTAATATGTGTGCTATGACCTTAAAGTGGCCCGTATACTGTGGGGGGGATAGGGCTCTGAAGCTCGCGCGTACCGCCTTCACCGGCAACTATACTACCCACACCACGTCTTTATTCCCGAATGGGTAAGCAAAGGTGCAACTAGGAGACCATTACTACCAAAAAGACACTGGTTTTTTAACGAAACTCAACTGAATCCATACGAAACAGCTAGTCTGCAAGAGATTACGATGGGATACATTATCTACCGCCGCGACTCTATTATCAAACAGGGGAATGTGCTGGCAGTCCACAAAGTTTTAACGATGCGCGACCTGAGTTCCGCCGATTGTTGCAACTTGTTAACGTTTATAATATTTCAAACAGACAGACGGAAGGCATTTCCAATTTTAACCATATATCGCTGGTTATTTGTGCTAAATTTAAATTATTACCGAAATTAATATACAATATAGTTCTGCGACTTCCTCTATATACTACTGCGTTTCTCGCAGGAGAGTAACTAATAATCAAGACATCAAAATAACTTTCACATTTAAAGTTATAGTAGAATGATAACGCGAAGAAGATTGCCGTGAGGTTCTCTGTATATGTAGTTCTAAGTACCATATTAATTTACAACTGTTTCCCTCTAATGTGCGATATTAGCTCAAACGCTGTCAAATTAAAGACAGTATCTTAAGATTGACACTTTATAAATACATATCAACAACACCTCAACAGAGATGTGAATTATTTGAAATATATGTATTTTAAATACAAATACAAAATGCAAAATACCTATTTTTATTTTATATTTGAAATACTTTTTCGAAAAGTATTTAGTATTTTATTTGAAATACTTTATATAAATATTTTGTGTTTGTAAAATACAAAATAGTTTTGTTACATTCTTTTAAAATTCAAAATTAGGTTATTTATAAACGCTCTGATCGTAATCCTTGTCACCAAGAACAATATTATGCCAATATTGCGCGTCAAACAAATTTGAAATCAATGGCGATGACTACATTAGATCTGGAAACACTACAATATTTAAAAGATGAAGACAATGCTTCAGAAAGTCTTGAACAGATGTCCAAATGTAAAAAAAACTCTTCCTTAAATATAATCCCTGCTTACCAAGTTCTGAACCTTTTGAACGACTACTTTCATTCGGTGGGATTATTATGAGGCCCCATAGAATTAACATGAAAGATGAAGTCTTTGAACATACACTCCTATTAAAATCAGTTAAATAAGGACCAGGTATTTTATTTGTAAAACCTATTTTGAAATTACGTATTTTGCATTTTGTATTTAAATACTTTTATTTTAAAGTATTTTGTATTTCTATTTTAAATACTAAACTAACGATGTATTTGCATTTTGTATTTAAATACTTTTAATAAACTATTTTTCACATCTCTGCACCTCAACTGATATCTAAGTCACAATAAATTTATTATGACGCATTTTGACAACTGACTTGTGTTCATAAACAATGCTAATGCAGCTGAGTACTAGCTCTTAAATGGCAACTTAAGCTTTGGTTTTAAATAATTCAATACATCAAATGCCTACTTGAGTTCCCTAAATATTGAATTGCGTAAAACTACCCAAGCTTCAACCATAAAATAAATAAGGAACTAAACTTGTTATGGGCACTTAACGCGTGTGCAAACAACATAACTCGTGTTTAGTACTTTATCTTTACTTTTATTGTTAATACACTGAATTGATTAATTAGCTATATAAGTACTATTAACGGACGAGATTGATTTGCTTTCCTAGTTAATGCCTGCATAAAAAGTAGCAATTATGTAAACATAAGCCAAGTATGTTTATTACTACAGTATGCAAAAATAACACATGCGCACTCAAGTTTTATTTAACTTAGATCGTTACACAATTTTAGTAATTAAGTAAATTGCACATGCAGATAAAGTTAACGAGTCATATTGTGACTAAACTAATAAGTAAATTTAATAAAAAAGGTGACTTATTTTTTGCCTGTTCCAATAGGTAGATTAAAAATTATAATACTAAAAATGACTGATGACCATTAAAATTCAGGATGAGTGCGGCAATTAGACATTGAATCTTGCATTTCCCAAAAATTTTACAATGGAAAACCATCTCTCAAAATATTAGTGTAGGTATACATATTGATGTAAATAAGGTTACAATTTAACAAACTATAAATACAATTTATTGTAAATATAATAATACAGTCAGTGACGCGGGCTAGTAAGAGTTAAGACAATGGTCCGATATAGAAGTGAAGCGAGCCATGTAACAGGATAAAAAATAAATATTTAAAATGCCAGTTCGCTCTTCCAAGTAGGCGCTTAATCACTTACGACCTTATTCCCAACACGAATAAATAAAAATAATTTGTCACAAAAGAATACAATTAGTTTTCAACAATGAGCTGCAAAATAATCCGTCTAGCCTTTGTCTATAGCTATCTTATTGTAACCGGCGCCTCAACGGGACCGGCGGCAGGACAGGACGTCAGCCGACCGATAGCGCGCCTTCCGGTACGAGCTAGCTTTTACTCGCACTATCGGACTGGACAGCACGATTTATTACGTGTGAAATGTTCCAATATTTACTTATTGATCTGAGGATTACCAACACAACAACAATTATAGGCGATCACAAGCTCAAAAACGAGATTAAAGGGATATTAAAATAAAACTATTTAACGAATTTTATCACGAGTTTTCGGATGACCAACAGCTCAGTCCTCCTGTGACCACGAAGACTGTGAAGTCTTTGAAACGTGGGGCGAATATTATAACTAACCGCGATAAAAGTCGTAAAATAATTTTATTTCAATGTCTAATATTCGCGTAAAGGGTTATTATTACAAAAACAATAATTCATATTGATTTGAATTACGAACCTACATAATAATATTATGCAATATTATTTTTTCTTCTTTTACGCTAATATAACACCAGAGTACAACACTCAAGGGCTATATTCGCACAGCATTGAGAATTTTATTTTTAAAATAAGTATTAGTGATTATTAACAATTTAACTGTATTTATACTTACTGCCGCTGCACGCTGGGTGTAAGCGCGCAGTGGAACGCGGCGAGCACGCAGCGGCGCGCGAGTCGCAGCTTGGCCTCCGCCTTGTGCCGCCTGCTCAGCGTCAGCGTACGCGCAGTGCTGTGCTCACGGCGGGACGGCAACCGCAAAGGGTAAGAGATCGCCAAGCCGTCACCGGTAGGGAATACTAGCCGGAATTCTGGAACAAGTCCAAAATTCTGGGAAGTAGGGTATCACTCCGCCCGGCGATCGCCCGAAGGTCAACATCTAATCCGGCTGACTTGATGCTGATTCGTAAAGCACGGTGATCCCAACTTACCGCTGTGTCGCCACCAACGACGGCTGAGCGGTAATATCAAGTACTTTCTCCGTAAAATAAAAAAAAGGGTATATGTATCCGATCGGATTGCGACACCGACATAAGATGCTAAAACCCGCAATAATAACCCACGTATGTCAAATTCCGCGATCAACCTGTGTATATCCGGTTCCAAACAGGACAGCATAATTGTGTCGACTGCCGAGGGGTGATCATCTCTCGTTTGTCAACACTCTATCGGTGAATTCGCCGTGTCCCTAAAAAGAAACGGGTTCCAGGTCCGTCGATTGCCTCGATGGCGAAGTTGTAATGCGTGTGCGGTACGATACTGCTCTGAAGTCCCGAGTTCGAATCCCCGGTCGGGCAAAATGATATTAGGTTTTTTGCTCAGCGTCAGCCGAGAATTTAAAATTTTACGCGATAAGGCGATAGGCTTACATCATGGAACGGAAAACAAATGGCGAAAAGCAGGTGTTTGCAATTCTACTTACCCTGTAAAGGATTAAATGCATAACGTGTGTGTTACTGCTTTTTTTGTATAAAGTGGGTTCAGTGGAACTCTAAACGTTCAGGGTTTAGGGTTCCACGTAAATAATAATGTCATTCTGTTTATAAAATCTCATGTCTTTATCACTTAGAAATATTTCTAATAAAGGCTTTTTATTATTTAAATTGCTGTATCTTTCAGTAATAATTCATATGGAGTTCTTTGATGTAATTTGCTTTGTAAGTATGCCCCTGCCATTAATTTATAACTTCTGTGGTGCTGCTAATTTTTATTCGCAACTAAGTCCATCAGATTAGCGACGAAATCTCATCATTAATTATTTAAAAAGCATTCGAGAGCACGTGTAAACGGCCCGTAATGGGTCATCCACTGAATAATATATTATGGTTAAAGAAACTTTTGTTCTAAAAACAAATTAATATTTTACATTATTAGATAATAGAGTGAGGCTATGTTCCACAGGTATCAAGTAAATTTTATTTGACAATTGTATTAAACAGCGAATATAAATAGCGCTCATTTTATTACTGTTAATTTGGGAGCATAGATTAGAGAGTGACTTTCATAATCTGTCAACTTATACATTTATGTAACAAAAAAAAAACAAAACAGACACCACGCATTTATTCCCGGAGGGGTATGCAAAAGTGCAACTAGGGCACCCACTTATCACCAAGTATATTCCGTGCCACGATGTGATAGAGGGCGCCATCGCCATATTGGATATGAATTCCAGACTCCGGGCTAATACTGAGCAGAAAAACCCAAATATCACTTCGCCTATTCCGGAAACTGAACACAAGACCTCAGAGCACTGCCGTACCACGCATGTATTACAACTACGCCACCAAGGCAGTAATTTTTGCGACGAGTAGCATTTACTCAGAAGTTATGAAACAGACCCTTAAGGTAACATCGGATAGAATTAATTCAGACCTAAAAAGTATTGCTAAAAATATACTAATTTCTAATTCTTATTCCTAACAACTATGACATATTTTTGATTCGTCAGCCGATGCTAAGATCAACATATTAAAAAATATCATTTAACTCAAAAACATCACTTCGATGCATTAACTTCTATATAACTTATATATTAATTATTATATTACCACATAGTTCAAGTGAGATTTTCAATTTCTCGTTTTTTTTCTGTTATTTCTGTTTGTATATGGTAGGCAATTCATTACATTATCCTTTAAATTCGAAGCTTTTCTTCGTACCTTAGAAATTTATCCATAAGAGGGGTTTAACATCTAAAGAATGATTCCTGACCCTCAATTCAAAAGACAAAAGCAGTTAATAACATTCAACTATAGCTATTATAATAAAGGCCCCGCCCCGTCTGGATCCGAGGAGGATTGACGAGGACTCTCTGCTGGCAACTTCAGGATTTCCAACTCACCACAGTGACGAACTTTCAAACAACGATAAAGGAACTATAGAAGACGCATTCAAGATTGAATAAATATGCTGTATTCAATCTTGAATGCGTCGTATAGATGATAAAAGTTCCAGCGAGAATGCAACTAACGAGATACTTTGCTTTTTTTAGTGGTTGCTAGAATTGACGATTATTTTTTTTATATTAAAATGTGACCCAGTGTACTTGAAGATAAACAAAATGGGGTTTAGATAAAATCGAGTAACGAGAGATCACAACAATAACTGTCAACATAATTATGCCGGCTTATTTGAAACCGGATATAGACAAGCTGATCCCGGAAAACGACATATGTGAACCCCTAAGGTGGGCTGACATCTTGTGTACCGTGATTACTGTCCAGGTAGATACAAATACCCCACCACCAGTAAACTATTTTACTGAATCCCTAAATTTCCTGGAACATATTTTTTGCTACTCAAAATGATTTACAATACCATGTTGATTTTAGTGTGCAGTTTTAGTTAACTCAGTAGAAAATATACGTCATAACTATGATTAGTATGCTATTTAAAAATTGCTATTATCTTTATTTTTACAACTTAAACTTAATTTGCACGTAAATAATTTTGAGTTTATGTAAAATGAAAACTCTCAAAAACTAAATACTTTCACAACACTACGCTTTACTACCTATCTATACCACATCCATCCCCTCTAATTCCACAAAAACCAGCTTCCAGTGGCATTAACTTTTGACCAGTCCAACGGGACCCGTCAGCTTTAAGCCCAACCGCGGACTGCGCTTTAAACGAAAACACCGACAGCTCAACACACACTGGTCATATTTAAAATGTTAACGTATTCGTGTAGCAATGCAAAATGCTTGTGAAATTTTGATCCGGCTCTGGATTTCAATTGGAAATAGTGGCTTTTGTTTCGGAATTGAGGTTCCGATATTTGGTATCGGCACGGACCCCGTTCGGTTTCAATTACTGCGGTTTTTGGCAACCGACCTACTGTTCGACTTTGCTGAACTTTCTACTGCTTATTACCTAGGTATGGTTTAATATTACGGTTAGATATTATTTGTGATTAAGCTTTCTTTGGCCTTGATAATATTGTAGGACTCTATCACGATTTTATTTTAACTTTAAAATCAATTCAATGTATACAAATTAAATATTTCTTCCGTAATTAATGGCGTCATGTCTTAGCCTCTACTCATACAACGCGACGGTACAAAGGCCTCTGTGATTAAAAAATCGGAAGTGTGTAGACCTATCATGGAAACTATATCCTTTAGAATTAAAGTTACACCGTTTCTATTCAGCAATTCTCAATTTTCTTTATGATTTTTTTATTATAAACAAGTTAATTCGGTTACTTACCAACATGCCGAAATCTATCCACGAAGTCGACCATGGCCTTTGCCCACCCGAACCTCTTCGCCGCATCCAGCAATCCCAGACAAGGCTCCAGATTCCCATCATGGACCCCGACACAATACTCTTTAAGACCATCAAACTCCCTCCCATTTGCTGTCTCATCAAATTCTTCCAAAAACCAGGAGTTTTCTAGCGAAGAAGTGAAAAGACCATCCAAGTAGGGTTTCAAGACTGGACCTAGGTATTTCCTGTCGTCTTTAGCTCCTTTGTGGAGCCAGTTGAGGATACTCTTCATGAAGATGTGGTGGTCTTTTAGATCCTGGTTGCGGAGATCAGGGTCTCGTCTGACTGCGTCAATAAGGCAAGCTGACGACGCATCATAGTAGTCTTTTAGTTTATTCCACTTTTTAGACCTGTAGAGAAGTTTTTTCTTTTTATTTCAATAAAAAGTAAAATAAGACTATAATCGTAGATAATTTGAACCCGAACAAAATTAACCATTCCCTTACTCAATTCAAATTCCTCTTAAAGACTCACAACGCATATATTATAAAGTAAACCAACATGACCAGACCTACCTATAAACTGATAGTTCCCGGTCGAACTCCGCGCAGTTCCTCACGTGGAAGTTGTTGAGGTAGAGGTCCCTCGCCTGGTCCAGCATGATCGCCAGCACGTGGATCAAGTTCTCCACAGGCTCGTTGTGCGATGACGTCACTTGGATCAGATTTGCTTTAAAGGCGCTATGGGATTCCTATGAAACAGAAAAAAGAGTAGAAAGAGATTCTAGATTACTTTTTTTCGAAGTAAGTCTTCGTGCAACCAATTCCTTCCTTTCACGCTAACTCTATCATGGTTTGCTTCTAGTTTTATTTTCTTAATAACTATAGTTATTATTTTGAACTCCGTGAAGGCCTCACATTTTAAAATGACATTTTCTATAAATTTTAACAAAAATCCAATAATAATAACCACAACACATTACATATCATGTAATCACTGTCACTTACACAAATAATCAAATTCTTGCATCGGACCAGCTCGCTGCTCACCCGCCACATGTACCGCAGCTGTCTTCGCGAGTACGTGGTGGTGGAGCCCACAGACGCCTTCAGTTCCCGGTTGAGACCTTCCCATTTACCGAACAGCGCTGTCTCCAGGCACTCAGAAGGCGTTGGAAGGATATCTTCACCTGGAGATAGAATTTAAAGACGTATCAACATTTTCATGGATACAGTAGAATTTAACTCTTCTAATTTTTGTTGTTATTTCACACAGACATTAAATAAAAACAATGAACCCAAATTCTTACGTGTAAACTAGATTACCAATATGGTGGTAAATCCACAATTTCATGGCCCGTTAAAACACTCCACCCTAAATAAACTCATATCGCATTCCAATTATCCTAATCTCGAGTTGAAACTAACTAAACTAACCTAATAACTGCTAAGGTAGGGATGATCTAACCTGCTACTCTGTGCATCATCTGTAGACAGCTTTTGACGCAAATGGCGTCAGATTCCCAGTCAGCGTCTCTAGACCCTCGACGGATCAAGGCACCTCTCTCCACGGGGTAGATATAACCGGCTACACCACCACGCTCGCAGAGCGATAAAAGTCTGAAAAACCATTAAAAAGTATAAGAAATTGTCTGAACTCTGAATACAACAATTTTTAGATTCAATAAATTTCTTTTTCGGTGTAATGAACATATCTCTGCAAAAATATTCAAAGTATCACTGATCTTGAAAGAAAAAATATTCAACAAGAATTAAAGAAACCTTATTAATATTTTACTTTACTAATTGACATTTAAAAATAATAATATATCCAAATGTTTTGCTTCCGACTCTAAATAATTGGCATAATTAACAAAACATAAATAAACAGATCACAATAAGTTTTATAACAGATTAATGAAAGTTACATCAAAATGACTCACGAATCCAAAACAAGAAGAAGATGGTGTGAAGCGTGTGATGATACACAACTCCTCGCAGCAGAGTTGCCGTACACAGCGCAGCGGTCCAGTCGGCGACGAACCGCACAACTAGCGAGGTACCTACTCAGGACTCGAAGAGTGCCCTACAGAAGAACTTAAGCCATTATTTGCCTATTTAATTTGCGAACCATTCCTCCCTAAAAAACTAGGGACTACTAGAAGATACAGTCAAAGTGTTATGCACTAATTTCGTTTAGTGGTATTAACTACAAACATAGATCTATAATCAATTTTATTAATTTTAACAAAGTTGGAGTCGTTTGCTCTCTCTGAACACATAGTACTAGTACTTATTGCCTGTGGTAGGATATATTTTATATCCGACCGGATATCCACCACTGTACACAAGACGTTAAATCCCGCCATAACGACCACGTAATTGTGCAACAGACGGGCGTAACTGTGACGACTGCCGAGGGGTAATCATCGTTCGTCAGTAGACATTCTGTTGGGTCCCACTCCACTTACCATCAGGTGCGGTGAAGTCAATTTATCGTGCACGTATAAAAAACTTAATATTAAATCAGCCTGAGGTGTTTTTGTACCAATATCCTTAATACCCATCTTCGTGCTTAGGATGGATTTCTAAAAGACTTTTCATGAGACTATAAAAGTTATTTAAGTTAAATAACTACATTACCTGATAACTACCCTCCCGCATCTTATCAATCAACGCGTTGATGGCTCCAGCGACCCTCGCTACAGTGGAGAGGTCGGAGCAGTGCGCGTCCAAGGACGCCTCCAGCCCTGGGTGCCACAGTTGCCAAGTGGAGGACCGGTCAGGACACGCCACGGATGTGGGAGGACCTACTGCTGTAGCGTAGTAACCCTGAAGAAGAAGGTGAGCTGTGATACTAAAAATTCTGGAGGAATGAAGATAGTGAGCAGTCTGAGTTCGGATTAAGAGCGTGCAAATATTCAGGACTCTTGGCACAAGCACTCACATAGAGGTAGAAGTGTGGTGGAAGGCGTTGGATAACATAAATGGAGATCAAGTGTAATTTATTTTATTTAAATTATATTTGGAGACTAGCTTTTGCCCGCGGCTCCGCCCGCGTTATAAAGTTTTTTAGGCTAAAGTTTTCCGTTATAAAAGTAGTAGTTTCCCGGGAGCCTATGTTCTTCCCAGGGTCTCAAATTGTCTCCATACCAAATTTCATCTTAATACGTTGGATAGTTTTTGAGTTTAACACGTTCAGGCAGACAGATGCAGCGGGGGACTTTGTTTTATAATATATTTTTTAGAACTTTTTAAGAGGAACAATCCCGTCATACATTATTGTTGCATAACTTTAACCGTTTACGCAGCGCACGCAACGGAAGCTCTCAAAACTAATAATTTTTCCCCGTTTTTGCAACATGTTTCATTACTGCTCCGCTCCTATTGGTCATAGCGTGATGGTATATAGCTTATAGCACTCCAGGAACAAAGGGCTATCCAACACAAAAAGATTTTTTCAGTTGAAACCGGTAGTTCCTGAGATTAGCCATTACTGCTCCGCTCCTATTGGTCATAGCGTGATGATATATAACTTTGAGCACTCCACAAACAAAGGACTATTCAACACAAAAATAATTTTTCAGTTTGGACCGGTAGTTCCCGAGATTAGCCATTACTGCTCCACTCTTATTGGGTATAGCGTGATGATATATAGCCTATAGCACTCCACGAACAAAGGGCTATCCAACGCAATAAGAATTTTTCAGTTTGGACCGGTAGTTCCTGAGATTAGCCATTACTGCTCCGCTCCTATTGGGTATAGCGTGATGATATATAGCCTATAGCACTCCACAAACAAAGGGCTATCCAATGCAAAAATAATTTTTCAGTTTGGACCGGTAGTTCCTGAGATTAGCCATTACTGCTCCGCTCCTATTGGGTATAGCGTGATGATATACAGCCTATAGCACTCCACGAACAAAGGGCTATCCAATGCAAAAAATATTTTTTCAGTTTGGACCGGTAGTTCCTAAGATTAGCGCGTTCAAACAAACAAACAAACAAACTCTTCAGCTTTATATAATAGTATAGATATACAGATTCGTAAAAGTAGGCTTAAGAGATCCTTTACTCAATACCCTTGCAATAAAATTCTGATAATGTACTGATCTGTATTCGGCAATAAATCAGATGATATCAATGAAGTCACGCTCTTGTAAAATTGTACCGGAAAAGTACCATAATACATAATTCCATTTCATATAAAGTAAAATACATATTATGAAGCCCTTACCCCCTGAGCACTAGTATAATGCATCAAGGCCAATGGATGCGTCAGTGGCACTCTACTCGTATACGCAGCTCCACTGCATCCCTCGACCCTGGCGCCCAGCATCAGCTTGGCCTCTGCCTCGCCAGCCCCTACCCTGACCATCACCCACGCAGCTCCTTCCACTATGGCCAGACGACGGTCGGTGTTCTGTTGTGCTGGGGATACTAAACAAAAGTAAACCTTATACCGTCGGCATTAATCATAATTGTGATTATTGGAAACTATTTGTAACAGTGGTGAAGCGTACATACAATCCAATTCCTACCTTCCTGCTCCCAATTCCTAGCTTCCCTTTTAGGTTTACTTATGTTTGTCTTAGTTTTTATTTTCTATTAAATTGACGGCGATATTATATTAACTAAGGCATTATTTTTTTGCCTCAGGTAAACTTTTGAAAAATATCACTCTTCGCCACTGATAAGTAAGACCAATTTAAGTTGACCTGTGATAATTCGTACTACAAAAAACATCTCTTTGTACAAACGCTTTTAGTAGTTTTTCTTATATTGTTGATATTCATGGGCGGTAATAACTTACCACTATTAGAATGCTGTTGTAAAAATTCATCAGAATTCGTCTTAGATAAATCTACAAATACATCAAAATAATTAAAAGAACGTTAATTTGCTTGACATACCCATGGCTCCTAAGTAAACCATCGTATCTAAAAAAATAGTAATTTGCACTTTTTAGCGTTTCATTATCTAAGTACTGTTCACTACCAAACCCATTAAAAAAATCTACATTTATTAACTTTTTTAATGGGTTTGGAACTGAACTATAAGTATCTAGTTAACAATACGCCAATAAAATGTGAATCATTATTTTTTCAGATACGATGGAATTATTAGAAGCCATCGAATTACATATTTCGATATATAAAAAACATATTCATTTGAATTCCCATTATCTCCTGAGCACTGAACCAGTCACAAATCAGTGCACAACTAACAACTATATTGGCTTTCTAACTTCTACTCTCTAATTATTGCGACATTTGCAATTTGCAAATCCTGGAGTTCAGTTCCTAGTAGTAGAAACTTTAACAAGTTCACGCTTCTATCCACAAAGGGTAAAGGAGAAATATAACTAGTGAACTCCCACTTATGTAGTTACACTATGTGCACTTTAATGTAGTTCCTAATCACGTAGAATTAAAACGAAAAAATTGATCGGTTAATCGCAAACGCTACGACCATTTAACAGTAGCATTACCAGACCGAATTTTTAAGAACCAAACCATTGCATAATATTTTGCAATATGTTAAGACTTCAAATATTAAATACTATAACACCCAGTAATTACTAGTACAATTGTTTTTCAGGCCGGAACACAACCACGAATGCACATTGCTGATTAAAAGCAGAAATTTATATTGTATTTACCCAAATACTCATATACAAATAACCACTCTAAATTAATCACTCATATTAGTAAATGAATGTGTCGTATACTAGGAATTGCTGGATGATACAGTTCAGAAAGCTACTACCGAACACAAAGCGTAAAACCCGCCATAGTGGCTCACGTGACCATGAAAAAGAGTATATTACCACCTAAAAGGCCGGCAACGCATATCTATTCCCCCTGGTATTGCAGATCTTCGTAAACAGCGGTGATCACTTATCATCAGGTGAACCGTATGCTCGTTTACCCCCTATGTCATAAGAAAAGTGTGTCGCAATCCGAAATCAACCCGTGCAAATCCAGTTCCAAATAGGCCGACATAGTTGTGTCGTGTCTCGTTTCATTTCATCACCCTACGACTGTCCACTGCTGAACATAGGCCTTCCCCTAGAGCGCGCTACGTTGCTCGGTCCTCCGCTCTCCTCATCCAGCGTCCACCAGCGATCCTGCGAATGTCGTCGGACCAGCCATAGCGTCGTCTAACGAGGGGTTATATCTCGTTAATCAACACCCTACCCGAAGTACGTTACTAAGCAATTAACTGTCGTGAAATCACGTATATACAAATAAATCATTACTCTTTAGCTACATTGTTTACAACCCCACATTCCCAAACATTCCGAGCCGGCGCTAACCTTAATGTAACATGTGAACATCGATAAGTCACGGGCGGGAACTGGCCGGAAATCGTTTTAATTAAAAGTTTAGAAGTTCGTGCGGTGGGAAGTTTGTCCTGCACGTGTTCTGTTGGACTGGTGTTCCAGTTATTCGTTTTGGAATGGTCTCATAGATTATGTGCTGGTAAATTTTGAAAAGTTTAATTCTCGACATTTCCTAGTTATCCTTTTCGATTAAAAGATATAGATTTTGCAATTAAAATGTCATTGTACAAATAATTATGATTATCTGGGTGTGGCAGCATATATCTAAAGTTTAATGATAAATTTAACTATAATTCCTTCCTTAAAAATGTCTCTTTCATTTTCTTTCTAGATAATACCTACTTCCTAATTACTAGGTGATGTTTCTTAATCTAACACATCGGCCTCCATTGCATCCCATTACCCTAAAACCAGAAATGAGTTCATGCATAGTGATATCGAACACTCTACTGACACACTTAGCCCATGAACTATTTGAGTTAATGATCTTCTAACTAGTGCATTCATACGCTAACCTAACAATATTTTGAGGATGCCATCTTGTATCATCCGCCATTTTGTTTCGGGCATCATTATACATTTTAATAAGAAAACAAAAAAGTTTACAACTCAAACGTAATTATAATGCCGCAGATTTGAATTATTTTAAGTTATCATAATTTATATGAAGTACATAAATGTCTTTAATAAAATAAGCATATTTAGATCTTAGGGAGGAAGAAACAAAAAAATATAAATAGAAACTTGGAAACGGTTAAACAAATCGATACCGATGGATACCTACAAAATTCAACAGCACCACTAAACCAATTATAAAAAGTAATCCCCACAAAATATAATTTCCAAACGTAAAGATTAAAAATGAGGCGTTTTATATTCATTACGTGACCTTGTACAGCGGAAAACTCGTTTTGTGGAGAAAAAAGGCCATTAATACATAATTTCAAAGTGAAATATGGCAAAACTAGCAATTTGGCTCTTTGCTGTTAACATTGCCAGTGATTACGGCTCGTGTTTATCTATTATCAAGCTTAGAAAATTGTTATCGTGTTAAATTGCTGTTATTTTTCAGAGTTCTTTAGGCATGTAGGAAAATTTACATATTTTATAAATGATCGTGTCGCATACAAGGACATCCTTACTCAAACATAATATTGAGTATGAACACGTACTATCTATCCTGGAATAACATGTAAGCAACTTTTTACAGTTATTTGCTCCTGTAAGAAATATTGGGATTACTTGGACTAGTCTGTTATATGTAGTTTTTTAAATTTTTATCACAGAAATAAACACAATGTAATTATTTATATCGGGAAAAACCTAATAATACTACTCACCCCTCTCCAAATAGCAGTACTGGTAAGGCAAGGCGTGTTGAGATGCGCGTGCGCAGAGGACACGTGACGCACCACCTCCTCGAGCATTCGCACACCTCGCTATCAGACCCACCCATCTTTCCAGAACTTTATCTCTAAAAGAAACATTTTCCAAAGAATAAAAATCAGTAACTCAAACTCTAATCTGTCTTTATAATAAAAGATATTATCAAATTTATTAAAATGATTAACTCAAAGCTCACAAAACCTAAGAACCTTAAACCAAGAGAAGGAATATCTTGGCAATATAACATTAACACTTTGAGAACTACAAAGTCAAAGGAACAACTTTTAAAGGTTTTGGTTATAATTAATGTTCTAGGCAATAAAACCTATAACAATCTAAAACAATTGAGAATATTTTACAATATTTTTTTATACCCGCCATCTTGTATTTAATATAACACCTAACCTTAAATGCAATTTAAATATGGGACGGCTTGCTTGTCATTTATTTAAATTACATGATGTTACTAACCTACACAAAAACCCTGAAGGTGTGAGGAACTCCTCCCATTTCTCAGCGTCACGGCCAGTCAGCCGCACCCTGCCGTAGCCGACGGGCCCGTCGAGCAGCCGGCACTTCTCGCTGCTGTTCAGCGCCGGCAGCGAGTCCAGGGTCACCAGGTACTCCAGGGAACGGGACCGCAACTAATAAGTAAAGAGTTTTAGTATTCAAAGAATCTTTGTACAAATACAATGGAATGCTTGCTGATGGTAGGATATATTTTATATCCGCTCGAATAGCGACCACTGTGCACAAGGTGTTAAACCCACCATAGTGGCCCACATAAGTGTGTTGCGATCTGGGATCAACTTGTGTATATCCGGTTACAATAGGCCGGCATAATTGTGTCGACTATCAAGAGGTAATCATCTCTCGACTGTCGACATTCTACCCTGCTCCATTTACCATCAGATGCAGTGGGGTCGAACTTATTATATTCGTACGAATTATGTAAAGAGCAACACTAGAGTTCCGTGTCCATTCTTTAGTAAAAAATTCTTTTCGTACTACAGAACACTTTCGTGGTAAAGTAAAAATGTATACGCACACGCTTTTTACCCCCGAAGGGTTAAACAAAGGCGCAACTCATGCACCAACTGTTCGCTCCGCGTATCTCGTGAACCTATCAAGAAATTATAGGGCACAAATTCCAGACTCCAAGCTGATTCTGAGTAGAAAACCCTATTATCATTTTGCCCGACCCGAGGAAAGAACCCAAGAACTCAGCACTGCAATCGTATCGTAATAGAAATACGCCACCTAGGGAGTCAGTAAAAAAATCAGAACCTAAATTATGTTTAAGGTTTCAAGGGTTCTAATAAATTATTTCGTTTCACATATAATACTACCCGACTGTAAACAGAGGATCTCACCTTTTTCCCTCTATGTAAGGCGATGAGATGCGAGCACCTGAACCGAGGGTCTCTCTGACCGGCGCCGTCCACGATCCTCTGCACCAGGCTCTCCACCGCGCTCTCAGTTTCTGTTGATATCCTGCCTGAAGTACAATATTCACATTACATTAGAAAAAGAAGGGCCCTTTTTGTAAAAAACGAGACAAATAGAATTCAAACTAAAACATCTCTATTTAGTTTAAATTAAGATCGCAATTCCATTACCCACCATTCTGATCGTCCTCCCACAGTGAGTCTACGTAGGAGTTGAGCGCTCGCAGCTGGTTGACGCTGAACCGCAGCCCTGATGCCGGGAGCCGCAGGTCTCCGCCCGGCGTCTCGCTCGCCAGCCCCGATGTGCCAGATCCCATCGGCTCTACAACAGTATTAAATCTGATTTGGCACAATATATTTACCTAAAGAAAAATAAATGAACTTTTCTCAGAATGAATACAGGATTTAATAAAAAAAAAATCAATACGAGTAAACTTTAATAACGTCATAATACATACAAATAGAAGAACTTGTAAATATTTCAAGATGTTATTGCATATAAGCAATATATTTAAATTATAAGGAAAACGTTAAACAATACATTATGAAGCCGAAATTAAGAAATAATATTCAACAGCGGCTATTATTTATTGCAGAAGTCGGTTGCAATACCTAAAGGCTTTTAAAATAAAAAAAAAACACAAATGACAGGAAAAACATACGCCTGTACTCACAAACATTATGAGAATAAAAGCCCTGATTATTAACACTAAAATACAAGTCTTAAGGAGACATGGCTGTCAACTATGAAGCATATTCGATAACCCAATACTCAGACTTGCTAGGTTGCTAAGGATAAAAGAGGCTGTATCAGCTTATAAAACTATTCTCACATGAAATTTATATTTCTAAAATTTCCTTACTGATCGTTATAATATTTCCGGAAACAGCACTCTTCTGCGTATTTTACATATACGAATGTCATTTAAAGTAACACGCACCTACCACAGGGGCGGCCATGGTCACCTGTGCGCATGACCGGCGACACATAATGTCCTTCCGGCGGAAGTACAATCGTCTCTCATTTGTATCATTGTGCGCCGGCGCATGGCGTGTAATCATACACGTTATTATCGATTTCAAATTTAGAGTGACAGAAGCTTCTAGAATGTTTTACTTGATATATATTTTTTACGGTTACTGATTTGAAGTGGGTTATTTCCCACTTCATCATCATTCATCTGAGGTAGTTATTATCTAGCTTTTTTTATGTCGTCTCTAAATGGAGAAGGTTTCATAAATAAAGCATTTAATTATTGCAATATTCCTAGTATTTACAAATTCCTTTTACAATTCGCGTGTATCCCAGAATTTAGAGCCTAGATAACTTGTAATCTCAATTTACACAAAGTTATTAATTTAAAACCATATAACAAAGACAAAGACCATCACATTTTAACACATGAATCTTCTAGTATTATTATCAGCCGTAAGCTAACGCGTCGCACCACTGAGGTGGTCATATACATAAATTAGCAGACACCGACGCTATAACAGCTGAACCATGAAGAGTATTCAGCCAAAAAACTATGTTAGTATGTACACGAGTATTTTTAAAATCTAGTTAGAAGATATCTTGTTATAATGATGGTCTCTCGTGATATGACGTTATTTACGGTGTATTGTTGCCGTGACATTCGAAGGTTATTTTACCTTTTTGTGCAGAATTATTGTTGATAATACTTCTTTTTTTATTGCATGAGTTGACGAGACGAGTATGACGATCGCCTTATGGTAAAAGATACGAAACAGTAATAATATAATAGAAGTTGGAATTACAAAATACTACGTGGTTACTTCACTGCACTTATCACTTTACGTATGTTAAGTCTCATAAACCCCAGTCATTACGCTTTGGCCTTCAACCCGATATAACAGTGTAAGAACACTGCTGCTTGGCGGTAGAAATAGACATAGCGGTGATATTTAGTAGTTAGTCCTGCTACTCTATTATTATGTATTAGAGAGTCGGCTGCAAACAAATATACACTGGTTGGCTGTACCACTTAAAATTGTAGAGTGTGAATAGAAAAATACCTACACAATACGCATTTTACACGTTAAGTTAGTAGTCTTGTATTGTATCAATATGGTTTGGAACATCGTTTATAAGACGTCATGGTTCAACTATATGCGCTTCATCAGCTTGTAAGAAACTACTAAGTATATTGTTTTTACATAGGCCGGCAATTCTAGCAAGTCATTGGAAGTGGCTTGTTTAACTTTAAGTGACCTTTAACGCTCAAAACACCCACAGTTCAGCCTTAAAAAAGGAGCATTCAAAAGGGGTGGATGTGAAAGACAACAGCAGATATACGTTGGGTTAAAACAGTTGTACTATGCCGGTACTCCGTAGCGCCGCCTTGCTGTAAACATGCCTACAGTGCTTTAACTAGGATGATGGCAACGGTGGCTGACCACAGGACGTAGAACCAGGGGGAGCGTAGAAATTACTAAACCAGGACCAAGTTTGGGATCATGGGGGCAGTTACAGGCTACAGGAGCTCGTATCGCATATAAGTGTAGGATCATGGAAGCAGTTATGGGAGCAGGCGCATAAAGTCTAGTTACGACACTGCATGTCTATAAAGCTATAAAAATGTCTACAGGGTAGCTATACGACTTCCCAGTTAATCGTGAAACTCTTTTGAGTTGATCTATGTCAGATTACATAGTAAATATGCCGATATACTCGAATAAGTTATATGTAATTGCAAGAAAATTCAGACGTGGATAGTTTGTGTTACATACGTAGCTAAGAATCACACATCGCGGCTTTATCCTTGAAGGGGTAAGCAGAGGTAGAGCACCCGCTTTTCGCCATGTGTGTTTCATATCATGTAGTAAAGGGCTTATCGACATATCGAATACATTCCAAACTCCGGGCTGATACAGAACAGAAAAACTCAATATCACGGTGTCCGTAGTACGTAACAAGGATATTTATACACAGTTAGCGCTAAAATTATGTTTGTCAATTCGATTTTTTTAATAAAAGTGTGGTGAAACGGGAATCCTCGGCTTATGACAAATATGTCTATCATTCAGGAATGTTTAGGTCTAATACCCTCGTTATTTTATATTCATGAAATATAATTTGTTTATCAAATACCACTACGTTAATTGCAGTTTTTGGCCCGATAATTTTTTACTAATTTCAATTAGTTTCAAGTGATCTACTCTATGATATCACGAATTAACTTATTTCAAAATACCCTGCAGATATCTAAGCAAGTTTTGATCTCTGTAAATCAGTTTACACGGTATCTTATACCATCTCATTGGAGTCGCGCGAGGCCGCACGCGGTCGCCTGTGACACGCCTATCACAATTACTTTCTGTTTAATTTGTTTATCAACACCTTTTTGCTGCTGCTACGGTTGATTACTTCCTAATGTCACTTTGTCACAAAGCTACTGTTTCGTACTATTCATGAACGTTGAAATAAGATGATTTAGTTTAGGAAATAAATTATAATTATTGGTAATAGCACTTACTAAGATTTATAGAGTTTTTCGAGTTTAAATCCCGCTATACATTTTCCCGGGGTAGAAAGTAGCTTATAACCTTCCCAGGGTCTTAAACTATCTCCATACCAAAATTCATAAAAATCCGTTCAGTACATTTGCGAAAATCGATAGCATACAGAGAGACAGAAAAGGGGATTTTGTTTTATAATATGTATAAATATTATATATTTACATCGCTTAAACCAATCAACCTTTCTTGATTACAATTGGTTAGAAGCGGCGGGCCTGAGTACATAGGTGCGTGTTAAGGTTTAGGTCATTCATGATCGCGCTATTGTTTGTAAACTTGAATCATCCTAGCACGACAGTGATTACAATGCACTAGCAACTACAGTGCAGAACAATTCAATAATAATATAATATCAACTACAAAGACATTATTTTCTTTGAATCTCTGTGTTACAAATCATTTTCCAACTTCCAAAAATGTTGAGTTTCAGAATAACGTCGATTTGAGAGTGGCCATCTTTGAAGAGTCTAGTTACTATGTTATGAAATACAGGGGTTAATTTTTAACCAGTTTACCAGAATAGCTGCGGCATACCGCGATCTAAATTACTAGTTTAGGACTGTAAAACGTTGGATACCGGTATAATTGGGCTAGGCAAGGGTCTAAAAAGCCAGACAGTATTAGATTTCGAAAAGCCGTTGACACATTATGTGTTATCCAGGTTGCAAACCGAAAACTAAGCTGTTAGTGTAGCTCGCTGAAGGATGTTTTCGTACTTGTGTTCAGACCGTATAACTATGATGATTTCTTATGTTTACGCGATTAAAAAAAAATATAGGTAGATATTGTAACTTTGACTTTTCGGATGACCAACACCTCAGTCCGCCCCGTGACCACGAAGGCTGCAAAGTCGTCGAAACGTCGGGAGAAAATTATAATATAAAATCCGCCAACTTAAGAAACCATTATACATTAAAACAGTAATAATTTTCCATTTTTTTATTAACAAAAATTTACATAACTAATATTTAAAGTCCTAGATCATATACACAATAGTATGTTCCTTATTGTTATATTTTCGCATTTTTACGTTTGGATAATGGTTATGTTAATTCGTTTGCTCACTAATTATTTTTTCGTTTACTCCACAATTTGCATACGAATGTAAAACACACGGAAGATTAAACATTCAATCCAAATTAAAAGTCGTCAAAAACGAATCTTCTACATTACACAACAGTTTTTTTTTATAAAAAAAGAATCGTAATAAATATAAGTGTTTTTGCATTTAGAATTCATTAGAGTAAAGAATGTATGTATGATTTAAGTACCTATTACTAGTACATACGTATATTATAAATTGTTACAATTCTTATATTCCTTCGGAAAACTATATTTACATATTAAGTTATGGCAACAACAATCTCAAAGCAAATAATTATAGTATGGATATAAAATTTACTTACATTTTTCTTTGTGTTTATTGCTTTCGCGCTCACAAAGACCTATTTAAAATTAATATTTAGACTAATAATTTAGGTTAAACCATAATTGTATAAAAAAAAACAAACAAAAACAAATTCTGATTTCAAAAATTCAAATTAGTTAATAGCTAGATAAGTGGCCAGTAACAAATAAAAATGCGAATGATCAAATAATTAAAAAAATAATAATGAAAATAAAACTAACCTTTTTTCAATCCATAACAATCACAATAAAATATTAAAGTAGTCGCAGCTCCCGCCAACAGACCCGTGTTCGCACTGTACTCACTGTAGTGACGAGCGGAAACACCATTCTGTTGCCTACTCATTGGCCATTAACCATTAGCGTACACTTACTGCCATGCGACTATGTATTGTATTCTTACGTTTGAAGGTAATGAATTGTGTTCGTGTACTGTATTTATAGAATACGACTCAATAAACAAAACAAATACAAGACTTTACCTAAACAACAGACGAATAGTTACGGAAAACAGCAAAAAATATAATATTAATTAGCAATGTGTGAGTGAAACAAAAAGTTTAATAAAAAACTGTAAAACGTAAAAACATTAGTCGCTATAATGAACGGTATTGTCGAAAATTTTACGAATACATCGGCAGCGTTCCCTTACAACTGGGACTAGCACTAGCCCGCGACTCATTGTTATAAAAAACAAATGAACTCTTAAAATAAACATTTGAAACTGCCGGAGTAAATAAACAATATTTAGATAGGAAACGGATTAAACCGGTGGTGCTTGGTATACAGATTTAGCCGTATTTTTACCGATGTTGAACATATGATACAGAAATGAAATGCCAGTTATATAATATAGATACTGATTTCAATTCGCGAATAATTTATACAGAATTCATAGTATTTGGAAGTATTTTTGGGTTTCGAACTAGAAGAGGGGTTTTGCAAACAAAAATAGCAATACTTTATACCGATTTTACGCAGATATTTCAGGTCATAAATACAAATATTACATCTCGCTAACCTGGGAACACTGGATTACATCGATTGATTTACAAGTTAAAATTAAAGTATTTAGAGTTCCGTACCTCAAAAGGTACTCGTCTAGGATCGTTTTGTTGTCCGTCTGTCAAGACACTTTTTCTCAGGAACGTGTTAAGGTATCAAGTTGAAATGTATATTAAATATTCGAGTTTACGGTGTCTTTCTGCTATGAAAAAATCAAACTTTTTAGTCAACGCGATGAGAAGACAATATGACCATTTATATGACAAATATTTTTCAATATTATAAGACAATCAAAACTTATAGGGTACTTCCTGTTGACCTACAATCATGAAGTTTGACAAGTAGCAGTAATTATTTATTTTGTATTACTCGCGACTCTGCACGGATAGATGTTCTCTCCCAGAAAAATCATACTATATATCACGGGATAAAAAAATCAATATTATATTTATCCAGATTAAATATAGCATGCCAAATCATACAAATTCATTCAGTGATTTCCGACTTTTAAGAAATACTCAAACATCTTCATAAACTTTAGTATTCACTAAGATAAACGAAAAAAATGTCCGCCACTGCAACACTGGTATGCCGTGCAAGAAGTTTTGCTATCAGCGCGCAGTCGGGCGAAACTGTTATCAGTCGAATGTGAAGCGCGCCGAATTAAAATACTATTAGGCTCACCCCGCCGTCCGCGATTTACGGCCTCTATCTACAACGATCTTTGCTTTACTTCTCTACTAGAAGTTTTCGTTTTAGATTCATTGATAGACTTTGTAAAACTACGCTAAGATGACAGGTAGGTATTTAGGCATCGATTTATGTGTACTACGTACTTTAGGCTGATTATTCAATTGTGAGATTAAAAGTTATCCATCAAATAAATTATAACCTAACTAAAAATACAGGTGAGACACACTAACAAATAATATATAAATACAGACTACTCTCATTCGTTATTAGTTTGTCTTGTACTTTTTTTCCCTACGAATTGATTGAAAATCAATCCTTAGGTATATATTTCTATATATTTCGTGAACAGTGAGTACCTACTTTAAGAATAATAAAACCATCATTTATTTTCTATTAAACGTTGTTCGCAATATGAACTTAGATAATCCTAATGTTTATTAAAACATTGAAGCTACTGAAATTACTCTAAACAACAAGACATAACACGTGCTGAACAATCTAGGGCCACGATGCAGATTGCGATCGACAGCTTTGGGACTGATAGTAACTACTATTATAAAGTTATATTAAAATATAGGTGATAGACATCAAGTTATAAAAAAATACAGGCAATAAACGTTCTCCAACATAAAGAAACTTCCATTAAGGGATGTTAAAACGCTAATAAGAGGTATCGGTTCAGTTGAACCGGTTCCAAAAACCGTGATTAAACTACTGCACTCGCACCACCGGCAACTGAATATAGCGACCTGCACGCGGAGACATACGGGACTCTAATGTGTACTTTTTACTTGTCTATATTACTTACCAAGATAGCTTCCAGTACTTGTAATATAGTAAGCCTGTATCACAAACATGTTAAGTTTTATTCATATCGTAACATCTTGGACAAACAAACATTATATTATAAATATCTTAAGATTAATGAAGGTAGATTGCCCATTGGTGTGATACAACTACCCCGCTTTTAAAAATGTGTCAATCTGTGAATAAATGGTGAACGTAACGGATGTATTTTATTCATCACATATCGTAATATACACTAGTAATCAAGAGTCCGAATACGTTTTTAGTAATATCGTAGGACTAAAAATGAACCCAAGAAAGACAAAATTAATGACCAACTCCACTAAAACAAACATAAGTGTCAACCATGAAACCCTCGAATTTGTTGAAGAGTACACGTACCTGGGCCAGCTAATTTCCCTTAATGACCAAACAGAAAAAGAAATAAACACAAGAATTGCAAATGGGTGGAAAAAATACTGGTCCTTGAAAGAAATTATGAAGTCTCCAAATCTTAGCATGTCATTAAAAAGAAAAACTTTCAATATGTGTATCCTTCCATGCCTAACTTATGGGTGCGAAACATGGTCACTCACTAAATTTTCAAGAGAGAAACTGGCCAAATGTCAAAGAGCAATGGAACGAAGCATAGTTGGGTGTAAACGTAAGGATAGAATCAGAAATTGTGATCTGCGAGATAAAACCAAGCTTACCGATATTCTAAGCCAAATAGACAAGCAGAAATGGAGGTGGTCAGGCCATATGATGCGTGATAGCCAGGGCAAATGGAGTAAGAAAGTAACTGAATGGTACCCAAGAGAAGGCCAAAGAAGCCGAGGGAGACAGCGAAGGAGATGGGCAGACGACATCAAACTTACAGCTGGCCACCTATGGTCCAGAGTAGCACAGGACAGACCACAGTGGAAAGCGCTAGAGGAGGCCTATGCCAAGAGGCACACCGAGATTAGGGACATTTTATAAATTCATTGTTTAGCTAACATTTTTGTTCTCGGAATAAAAGGCTTTATTATTATTATTATTTTTATTTATATACATATAATTATCTCTCCTATTTGGAGGTATACAGGGCACGGGCCGAAGCCAAGTGCAATTTAATGAAAAAGTGCAAGAAATTAATTTAATGGGTCGGTAATGATAAAAATTTTCGAACAATACGGCAAGTGTTTAATATTGTTGCTTTTTGCAGAAGGATGTATGTATTTTTGTGAAGGTCGAGTGTTCGAAGGCTAGTGTGTAGCGTTTTAGGGATTACTCCCGTGGAAGATATTATAATGGGTATGGTCTTGACTGTGGTGGCGTTCCATTGTGTTTGTAATTCTATAGACAAGTCGGTATATTTAGCAATTTTTTCAGTGTAGGTGGATTGTAAGTTGTGTGTGTTGCAGATAGCTATGTCGATGAGGTATACAGTTTTGATAGATTTATGACAAATAGTTATGTCAGGGCGGTTAAAATGAATAGTTTTATCGGTTATTATGGTTCTGTCCCAGTAGAGTCTAAGTTCGTTGTTTTCTAGTACACTGTTCGGGGAGTACTTGTAATAGGGAACTTTTTCGGAAATAAATTTATATTTATATGCTAGGTGTTGATGAATAATTGCAGCTACTTGGTCGTGACGGTGTTTATAGTCTGTTTGGGCTATAGATTTACAGGCACTAGTAATGTGTTGGATAGTTTCCGGACTACTCTGGCAACGACGGCAGCTATCTGTGGGTAAGCTATTATTATTTATTTTTGCTTTGCGCACACAGTTCTTTTAACTGGAGAAAATACCACACACGGGCCTCGACCAAGTGTGCAGTATTGTACTGTTTTATATGCTTAGCTATAATTAATGTCTAGTCTGTCTGTCCGTTAACGTCGGTCGATAAGAATTTGCGGACTATCCTACAGGTGTTTAGTATGGAGGCTTTTTGTAAGCTGAGGAATGTTTTTGGTGGTAAGTCTAACATTTCTATGGCTTGATGTAGATGCTTAGGTATAATTCCAGTAGTAGACAGTACAATGGGCACTATTGAAACTTTTTGTAGTTTCCACATCCGGGCTATTTCGTCTTTGAGGTCAATATATTTGGATAACTTTTCTGTAATGGTACTTTGGACATTATGAGTGTTTGGTATGCCTATGTCTATTAACATGGCTGTTTTGTTTGTTTTGTCGACTAGCGTTATGTCTGGTCTATTGTAATGTACTGTTTTGTCTGTTAAGATTGTTCTGTCATAGTAAAGTTTATGGGTTTTATTTTCTAATACGGTTTCAGGTGTATATTTATAATATGGTTGTAGAGGTTCGTTTGCTATTAGTCTGTATTTAATGGCTAGTTTTTGATGGATAATATTGCATATTTGATCATGTCTATGTTTATAGTCAGTTTGTACTATTGCTTTACAAGCGCCTGTTATGTGTTGTATGGTCTCGGGTGCACTGTTACATTTTCTGCAAATATCGGATGTGAGACTTTTAATTATATGTTTTTGGTAATTGCGGGTTTCAATAACTTGATCCTGAATAGCCATCAGGAACCCTTCGGTTTCCGGAAAGAGATCTCCGCGTCTGATCCACTCGTTCGACCCTATTTTGTCGACGTTCGGGTTATTCAGATCTTGGAGATGCCTTCCATGGAGCGACTTTTGTGCCCATGCTGCTAATTTTGTCTGTCGGTCTGTCGTGCTTTCGTTAAGTGGTGTATGTTTATTGTCGTTTTGTACTATAGCTTTGTGAAGAGTAGATAATAGTGCTTTATTGTAAAAATATTGTCTGAGCGTCGTGATTTGTTTGTTGTGGAGGTTTACAATATCTATGATTCCCCTCCCGCCATCTACTCTAGGTAGTGTGAGCCTTTGCAAGCAGGACCTCGGATGATTTTATTATTTTTGGTCATTAACACATTGATAGTTCGTTGAGCATTCTTAAGGTCTGTTTTTGTCCATTTTAAAATACCAAAGGAGTAGGTCAAAATTGGAATAGCAAATGTATTAACTGCTTTTATAATGTTTCTAGAATTTAGTTGTGATTTTAAGATTAAATTTAGTCTGTGCTTAAATTGTTGGAGTATTCTGCTTTTAGTTTCTTTCTGTAATATCTGTTTTGTCTGTTCATAGCCTAAATATTTATATGCGTTATTGTCATCTAAAGGATCTATCTGTTCTCCAGTTGAGAGTGTGTAATGGTGTTTGTGGCTCTGTCCTGCTTTAATAGAGTTGATCTTGCATTTGTCAATTCCAAACTCCATACAAACGTCTTTCGAAAAAACCTCAGTGAGTTTTGCTAGTTCGTTAATTTCATATTCAGTAGTCCCATATAGCTTAATATCGTCCATATATAACAAATGACTAAGGACTCTGCAATCTTCATTAACTTCTAAAATTGTATTGTTGGTGTATGTTAATGGATACCCGATATTACCAGAATTTAATATGTTTGACAACGGATTTAAAGCAAGGCAGAACCACAAAGGACTAAGTGCATCACCTTGAAAGATACCACGTTGTATTTTTATAAATTCAGTTTGTGTAAATCCATCACTTGTCTTTATTTTTAAGCTAGTTATCCAATTACGTGAGGTGATTTGCAGGAAATTAATTAAAAGTGGATTAATTTTATAAATATTTAACACTTTAAACAGCCAAGAGTGGGGTACAGAATCATACGCCTTTTTATAATCGATATACATAGTAAAAATATTTTTCTTTCTCTTCAAAATTTGCTTTAGTACTATGGTGTCAATTGTTAGTTGCTCCTTGCATCCTTGACTAAGCTTTCGACAACCTTTCTGCTCTTCATTTAATATATTATATGTGTTTATATGTTGATAGATTACTTCAGCTATACAAGATGTAATGATTTTATATATTGTTTGCAGACAAGTGATGGGTCTATACTTGGCGGGGTTGAGCGGTTCATTCTGGTCTTTTGGTAACATGTGTGTTATGCCTTCTGTAACGTAATTTGGTAAAGTATTCGGTTGTGCTATAAAGTTATTGATATAATCAAGCAGATATGGGTGTGCAAATGAAAATTTTTTATACCAATAGTTATGTAAATTATCAGATCCAGGAGCTTTCCAGTTTTGTAATTTATTAAGAGTGTTGCGAAATACTTCTGTACTAATTTTTAGAAAATCCATACCTGGTAAGCTACTGTACCTATTCTCTTCATCTTTAATCCATTCGGCATGGTGATTGTGCTCAACTGGCTGTTCCCAAATATTTGCCCAAAAACTTTGAAAATCAGAGATATTTGGTAATGTATTTTGGTGTATGTTTTGGTCAGGATTATTAATGCTGCGGTAAAACTGTCTTTCATTGGAAGTAAATTGTGAGTTTTGGGTCTTACGGAGAGTGCATTGCTTATACCTTTTTAATCTATGGGTTGCGACGGCTAGTTTTTGTTTCAGCGTATCTAGTACTAGAGATGGTTGTGTGTTTTCCACTTCGTGGGTAGCGTGTACTTTATATTGTTTTAATATGTTATTGGCGTGTTTTATAATTTTTCTACTCCTATTTCCTTGTATAAATTGTGTTAGTCTTCCTATTTTAGATCTTAACGCCCGAATACTCAAACGCCACTTAAATATTTAAGATGGCCTCACGGATTTAAGCATTCGTTATCTTTGAAATTGGTATACTGAAACGTCACTTATTTCCTAACCTTAAATTTAAGGCGACGAAGGTTTAAGGTCCGCTTATTGATTCAAACGGTATTCACAAACCCTGCTTAAAGTTTGACAGCTATTTAAGGCCGCCTTATATGGCTGTTAATTGAGATTAATTTGAGAGTGCTTGCGACTACTCTCAAATCTTTACGCTAAAATATTTATTGTTGTGTTAGTAGTTATTATATTCTCTTTCGATTTAATAAAATGTCTTTTTCTTCACTATCATCACTGTCTGAAGAAGAATATAGTGTCAATCGAAGAAATCGAGAGAAATTAGACACTTTCGAAGAGTATTTATGTTCATTAATTCAGGAATTGTCCTAAATTATGCTTTTAATTCAGGAATTATCATTTCAGCAATGTTCATTCATCATATTGATTTAAACTGGATATTGATCCAGCCTAGCCGGTCATAAAAAGAAATACCAGATATTTATTGCCCTTCATTTCTTTGCCACAGGCACCTATCAAAGGGTCATCTGGGATATTTTTCATGTGTAGGAACCTACGGTACATCATGGTGTACTCATATCATGGCACTAGTTATGCCTGTGCTTATATCATGGAACTAGTTGTGCCTCTGCCTACCCCTTCTAGGATGATTAGCTTTATTATGTGTGTATGTAACAGTTTTAAGGGAAATAAATTTTATTGAAAGTCTGAACATGTCTGAATGAAGAAATAATTATTAGAGAAGCAAGAAGAAACTTTATTGTAATTATTATATTTTTAATTGTAATTCTTATATATCAGAGATATAAACATTACATTACAGACATTTTGCTACACATAGTACATATATATAGATATGAGTACAATATGGTACATCATATTGTACTCATATCATGGAACTAGTTGTGCCTGCGCTCATATCATGGAACTAGTTGTGCCTCTGCCTACCCCTTCTAGGATGATTAGCTTTATTATGTGTGTATGTAACAGTTTTAAGGGAAATAAATTTTATTGAAAGTCTGAACATGTCTGAATGAAGAAATAATTATTAGAGAAGCAAGAAGAAACTTTATTGTAATTATTATATTTTTAATTGTAATTCTTATATATCAGAGATATAAACATTACATTACAGACATTTTGCTACACATAGTACATATATATAGATATGAGTACAATATGGTACATCATAATGTACTCATATCATGGAACTAGTTGTGCCTGCGCTCATATCATGGAACTAGTTGTGCCTCTGCCTACCCCTCTAGGATGATTAGCTTTATTATGTGTGTATGTAACAATTTTAAGGGAAATTCATTTTATTGAAAGTCTGAACATGTCTGAATGAAGAAATAATTATTAGAGAAGCAAGAAGAAACTTTATTGTAATTATTATATTTTTTTTAATTGTAATTCTTACATATCAGACATATAAAATTTCATTACAGACATTTTGCTACACATAGTACATATATATAGATGCCTGCAGAAGTCTATTTCTTGAATAAATTTTTGATTGATTGATTGATTATATATATCACACAAGAGAACCCACGGCCTCTCACTTCACAGCCGGCTACTCGCCCACAGCTCACTGCCTCTGTTCCTCACGGGAGCTGCCAATAAAACAAATATATTTTTTAAAAATTACTTATTTAACACAAAGAAAAAAAAAACATTATCAGCCACATGATATCCATTGCAGAACAAAGGCCTCCTGCAAAAATTTCCAGATTGAATGTCGGAAGCAGCCCGCATCGAGCAATGCCTTTTTTCTTAATTAAGTCGATGGTCTTCCAAATAAATCCAATACTTACTTTTTCACTATATCCAGCAGTTCTTGTTTTTCTATTTACGTATAATGTCTACCCCTTTATTGGGTTTTGTTATTTGAAGACTCCGTTGATAATTTATAGAAACTTCTATGGTAAGACACGAAATAAGAATTATGAATATTGTTAACAAAGAGAATATAATCACTACGATTTAATTGTTGACGAAAATTTGACAGATACAGAAGTTTTTTTTTTCTAAAGTGACTAATGTCAATACTGATCATGCTGCCAAATGGCAAGTATAAATAAGTTGGAATGTATTTACTACATCAATGTTGAGAATTTAATAATTAAAAATCATTTTTCATTAAACTGCGTATTACGTTATTTGATTTTTTATGTTTCATAAATTATGCTGCGTGAAACGACACATAAATATCATTTTATTAAAATTATGTAAACGAAAACAAACTTTTTATAATCTATAGCAAATTAACTGCTCCTCAACTGAGTTTTCCGTAAAATCTTTTAATGTACGTTTGAGAATGCCATTTAAATTAAGTAGCCTGTTAAATTTAAGTAGGCCTCAGACAAGTTGGTTGGTTGAGTAGCGTTTCAGTATTCGGGCGTAAGTCTTCTATTCTATTCTCAATTCTTTTTTGCCAACCTGGCCTACGATCATTACCATTTGTGTTTGAAATATTACTCTTTATTTTAGATCCGTTAAATTTTGCTGCAGTTAGGGCAGAGCAATAGATGATAGTTTGAAATGTTGAAAAATCTGTATTACTGTTAATTTGTTCTGGGAGAATAACATTGTTTATGTATTTTAAAACTATAGCTAGATTTTTTGACGCTCTCTGTTTCGGTATGTATGGACGGTTTGTAGGTACAGATCCTGTATACTGGGTTAATGATTCGTTAAATATTAGGTCTATTTTTGAATTGCGATCATTTACATTTGGTCCTGTTTGGACTGTGTACATGAGATCTGGATCAGATCTGTACATAAAAGGAGAACTGGCTCCGGACCTTGGCACAGTGTTAGTGTTGGTGGGTGAGTGTGCTAGCACTATATGCTGTGTAGGATTATTGGTAACGATTTCGGTGTTGGTACTAACTAATAAGGAATTGCAATGACTGTTATCGGAGGTGTGTTCTTGACTAATGCGGCTTTGAAAAGAAGCAGTTGTAATATCTTTTTCGGAATCCATATTTAATTCTTTAGCTATTTCTTTCCTTAATTGTTGTATTCTACAGTCGGTTAAATATTTATTGTTGATAATCAAGCGCCTTTGATCAGCAACTCTCTGCTCAGATAAATGGTTCAGGTGTGGATAATATGAAATGAACTCGCGATGCATTTGTTTTCGATAAGAAGTCATGTTAGTTTCCAAGTGTGTCACTCTCAGATAACTGCGAATTATGGTTTCATTTTGCTCGTTTGTCCATTTCATGCGTTGATTTTGTGAATGTCCTGTTGACGATATTATATGAGTTGGTGATGTATTTGAGTTATGTTTTGAATTTAACTGTGATTGTACTTCGTTATATATTTCTGTGATTCTGTGTTCTGGCAGTAATTTACTTCGAATAATAGCTCGGCGTTGATCACCCAGACGCTGTCTGCTTATTTGGATGTCTGGAAATTTCTCAATGAATTTATTGTAAAGAGGCTCTAAGTATGCTTTATTGTCAGATTCTAACATTGTGATTTGAAGATAGGTGCGCAGAATGAATTCATTCATATCTCTTGACCATTTCATGCGCTTACTTTGACCGCTTGTGGTGGGCACAGAATTTACAGCTTTACATGCCGTCTGTGCAACATCCTCAAGAGGTATATTTGATGAGGTTATTTCATCGGTATCTGGCGCCTCCCTGCACTCCCTCGATACCGATCGTAGATAATATCTGCTATGAGTTGAAGTTTCCGTGTATAAAGATGTTGGTGAGCTTGATGCTGCTATGGTGGATGATTTGTAACTAGTGGATGGTGATGATATGTTAGTAGTGCATAACGATGACTGCGGTGATGATGGGTCGGCTGTATTAAATTTATCGAGGGGAACCCGCCTGTTCAGTCCCCCGTCGCCAACGGTTCGCATACTGAGGCATCCAGCGTTGGCTCCAGATGCGCCCCGGCGACCCCCGGGCAGCGGCCGTAGATTATATTTATTAGTTTTCATGCTCCATAAATTGGGATACCATTGCCACGTTAGCCACGCCAGTAAATTAAAATCGTGTGTCCGCCCCCCACGTGATCAGGTGGTCGATCAGGACGTGTGGTTGGATTTTAGGGGGCTTATTATTATAATTAATATCGTACAGTCTCTTTCTGCTGCTAAGCTGCAACGCGCAAGCTCCTTTGTTAGGTTTGAAGGACACCTTAGCTAGTGTAATTAATGAGCATTATCCGACTTAATGGACTTAAGTCACAGGAACACGCTGGATGCAGGCTTTCAACAGGTCCATCTGGAAATGTTTAGGGGAGGCCTATGTTCAGCAGTGGCGTTTATGTGACTGATGATTATGAGACATAGGTAACATCTGATTTCAAAACTTGCAATTCAAAATTCGGGTGGTGTTGGTACGGTTGACTCACCACCAGGCAAGTAACTTGCTCGTCTCATTGAGTTACAAAAAATAATACATATTTCAGTGTGAAACATCTTCCCGTGTGTTCGCAGTCGAGCCAATTTGGCCCGCTATTTGATTTTCATTTCGACTTACATGGAAACAAATTGGCTCCTGAATGAGAATCAATTACTAATTAAATTACTTATTCTTCCTTGCGTTCAATTTTATTGCTTCATAAATTAGGACATTATTCTTGTGGTTCTTAGCCCGTTTCTTAAGCATTATTTAAAACGGATTTTATGGACACAAATTAAAAATCGTTTTATGTAAATTATCTTCGGATCGTTTGGTAAATAGACAAGGGATGACGAAGAAAGCAGTCTTTAAATGCTTCTTAAATATAATAAAATTAAAATATATATCAAATGTATTCTTGAAGTTGATTTTGTCTGAAATGAAGCAATGAAAGTATACACTGATCCTGTTAATGACTCTAAATCTTAAGTTTCTGTACTCTATCTACACTTCTATGTTCCCTTCACTTCTGTGTTCTATCTACACTCTCCTGTCCTTTGACCTCCATCCTTCATTTTTTATCCTCTGTTATCTATCATAGATCTGACAATATACCTCCGACCTACAATCCGCGAATGGCTTACTGACCAACACCTCAGTCCGCCTCGTAATCACGAAGGCTGTAGTCTTCGAAACATCGGTGAAAATTATAATACCGCGATAAAATCCGCTAAATAGTTTTATTTCAATGCTAGATAGCAAATCCATCTTTTCAATCCAGTAAACCAACTTTGCGGGTAGTCTATTGTTATATCAACTCGTCAGCCGGAAATTCGGAAGTTTGATCAAAGCAGAACTATATAATATCAAGTGACCGATACGATTGTTGCATTTGATATTGCAATTTTGTTGTTTAAGTCGAATTTTACACACTACATCGACCGAGTTGTCAATAGATTTTTCAGAATCTACCTTTTACAAATATTGTAATATGAAATATCTTTAAATTGGATTAATTTTTTGAAATACCTACTCTATTATATCTAAGCAAAATAGTGAAACAGGTTTAAGGAATCATTGAAAAAACATTTCAAGCTAAAATATAATATAGTATAATTATACTTATACTATACTGAAACAAATAATGTACTTACCTAATCCAACCCAATCCAGGTCGATAGGTTTCTTAGAGAACATTCGTGTCGGCGCGCAGTTAGGGGAATAAATTAAAAGTTAGGCGCGAACAGTTCGCAAACTAACGTACCAGTCATTTGGAATCAAACTTTACAACTGGAAACCTTAATTCCTTGGTTAAATTTAGTTGATTGCTTTGATTTCAGCGCTTCATCTTTCTTCCTATTTCATTTGAAGCAGATTTTGTCTATAGTAAATAATTCGTTATAAATATAATATCAGTATTACATACTGCCCTACTGCTGGCCATGGAACTCCTCTACTACTGAGAGGGATTAGGCATTAGTCCACCACGCTGGCCTAGTGCGGATTGTTAGACTTCACATATCCTCAAAATTCCTAAAGAGAACTTCTCAGGTATGCAGATTTCCATAGCATGTTTTCCTTCATTGTTAAAGTAAACGTGAATTCACAAAGAATACTCATATACTTAATTTTATAAGTCAGGCATGTGTGCCTTTAGGATTTGAACCTGGCGAAATTCGTCTCGGCAGTCCGTTCGATACCAATAGACCATCGCCACTTTAATCACCACAATAATCAGTTACTTCTAAAAAATAACCTCCAAACTGGTACGACTCCTAAAATTTCCTTTAATTTCCTGATTTGCAAACAATCATACAACACTGTTAGATACTTTTGCTTCTATAAAAATATTTCTTCGATATAAAATCTGCGATCTCATTAAAACTAATAATAAAACAAATAAAATATTAAATATCCTTTATTACTATTTACACAAAACTTAAAAGACACATAATGTGATTTGAATTATTTCCGACTGCATTCAAGAATATTACTTTTCAGTACTTTGGAAACCATTATATAATTTTTAGTCTTATTTCCATATATTTTAAATTCAATATTATGTAAAATATAATTATTATTTTTTTACCAGCACAACAAGTGACCCCGCCGCACCTGATGATAAGTGGATCGGGGTTCAATAGAATGTTGACTGACGAAAGATGATCACCCCTCGCCAGTCGACACAATTATGCCGGCCGGTTAGAACCGGATATACACAGGCTGATCCCGGAACGCGACACATTTACGTGGGCCTATGGCGGGTTATAACACCTTGAATACGGTGGTCGCTATCCGAGCGGATATAAAATATATCCTACCAACAACAAATCTAAATTCAAGATATATTTCCCTATTTAAAAGTGAACTAATCAGTCAAAAATGTTCACCTATTGCTTTCCCGAGATTACTTCAGCAAAAAAACAAATGAGTCGGTTGATAAGGAATCACCATCCCATAATGCAATAGATATGGGCGTTGGATATTACGTACTGTGAACTAGGATGACAAAGACGAAGGGGTAAAAATAATAATGATATAATTGGATCAATTGTACACTCCCTCTACTCTGATCTATTACATAAAAAAAGAACATATTTGTAATTACCCAGCTTTAAATAACAACTCTGGTGATCTATTTGTATATCAGTCAAAACTCTTAACACCAGTTTCACCCCTTTATTCCTATTCACCCCACTTCACGGATCTATATTAGGATTATTTCCTATTATCGTTCGTTTTGATTCAATATCCTAAAATTCTTCAAAACTAAAACATTCTCAAAATTCTTAATGCAGTCAAATAACAGCAATGAAAAACCCATAACGTTAAACATAAACAGACTCTCACGCTATACACATAAAGTACATTTTTACATGTTTCATACTAGGAAAGGCCACAGTAACCATTGCAAGTATTTATCAGGCTTATATCTTAAAGAGGGATCCCTTATAAATATTCTAGTTCATAAAGATATTCAACTGATCCTATGTAAACTGGGGCAAGCGAAAACCACATTTGGCATACTGTTTTAAAAAAATATATATGAATCCATAACAAATATATACAGTAATTGTACCATATCGCAAACTTCCTTTACCAAATAAAAAAGGAATCCCGTAAATCGCCCCACAAAGCTGAGAAAAATCTGTGTGGATTTATAAAAAAAATATACAAACACAGGAATTGTGATCGTCCTCCATTTTCGGATCATTTTGTTGACAAAATACTTATCCTTATTTTATAATTAAATTATTAGAAATGCACACTTCCGTGATAATTATTATTTAATCAACATTACCTACTTACACCAGTTTGCATAGACCAATAATATTTATTGAAAATTAATAAAATCATAAATTGGTAGAAAAATATTTTTGTTATTTGGCAACACTCATGTAAAGACCGGGTTATATGGAAATACATTTTTTAAATAAAACGATCTTATGCAACTATTGATATGACTACCGCATGTGTTCCGTAAACAAATCATAATAATGTAAAAAATTATGACAAAGAATTCATAATGTAATTTTGTTTTTATAATTATAAAAATTCTCCACAAATTCCACATAACTCAGTATTCATTAATATGCATATAATTCTTCATAAGTCACGAATTCAAATATTTTAACATTCCCAATACACTTATATTAAAACATAACGCGAAATCAGTGCAAATTACACGGTTTTTTGTAAACGATTCCGATCGCTTTTTCGATCGATCGCTACAATGAACCAATCAGAACAAAGCTTTTTGACATGCTTTCAAATGGATTACATTGATTGGTTTATTCTTAGGATCGAATCAAAGATAAGATAATTAAGCAAACGGCAATATATAATGTAGACACTGCGGTACAAAATGTCTTTACTTAATTATTTTTTAAATAATAGTGTAAAATATTTATCATTCAAAAATTACTTCAGCACTATTCTTTCCATGATAATCATGTATATATTTAAGTTAGAAGCTGGCATCAAAAATATTTTGTGAGAATAAATATTACAAATTTAAAATCATTTTGGCCACTAATAAGATCTACTTACATTTTTTATAACAGGAGCTGACTATAACCAGCCACAATTTTAGAAAAATTGCAAAAGATGGCTTTTCAGGGAAAAAGGGGTTCCCATCAAGGGACTCCAAAAAATCGTAATAGCATTTTTTTTTCTCAACGTACCTCAGCAAATTAAATATTATGTTTTGTTTATAATAAATGATTTTACACTATTATATATGAAAACATACATTTATTAATGCGTAATTTTCTTAAATATCTTTAATAATTGTCATTCACGGAATAAACAGGCAAATCTAAGTTCAGTTTTATTTTTTGTTTTCATTGACAGTTATATAAAAAAAAACCGTAAATATTTTCTAATAAAGTAAAGTTTCCTGTAATAAAAGAATTATTATTTATAAATTTATTTAACATAGGGTTTCAATATAATCTCTTTACAATATTTTTTCTCAATATATTCGGATTATTTTTTCGCTACGGTTGGCAGACGAGAACTCATGGAGGGGAAATAGTCGAAACTTTTTAACTTGTTACAACTTACAATGATAAAGCGCTCTAATAATTTACAAATGGATGAACAAACATTCTTTATTCTTAATCACTTTCAGTTTACCAAAAAAAAAACATTTAAAATGACGATAATTCCATTTATAAAAAACGCTGCAAAACTTCTTTTTTTTTAATCTGTTCGTTGTTCAGACCATACTGCGCTTGATAGTATGCAGAGTTGGGTCCGTATAAAATGTTTTCTGACGAGAGATGATCACTCCTCGCCAGTCGACACAGTTATGCAGGCGTGTTTGGCCAAATATAAACAGGCTGATCCCGGAACACGATACACTTACATGTACCATTACGGCGGGTTTTGAGTACGGTCGCTATCCTGGCGGATATAAAATATCCTACCACTAGCATACAACTAACTTACCAAACTAAACGAGCATTCAACCTAAATTGGAAATAATTTTCTACCTACATTATTTTCCTACGTTTCTTCCATTCCTGTCAAAATTAAGTGTTGCCATGCATTAATTTTTCTGGTAAATTTTACTATACTTCATATATGTGCATGTAACTATATATTATTTATAAAGTTACTCGTATAATTAAATTTTCGAATATATCTTGTATAATGTCTAATGGTTTTTTTTTCTACTATAAATATAGTAACTTTTTTATAGAGCAAGGCAATGTGACCTCACTCCAGCCGATAGTACGATAGTACGCGGAGTAGGGTACAGACAGGGTCGATTGGGGAGCGATGATAACCCCTCGCCAGTTGGCACAATTATGCCGGCCTGTGAAACCCAATAAAACTGTTAATTTTGTCAAAGTGACGACGACGGTTTGTGGCCGATATTGTCGCTTCTAGTTGAACAATTCATATATAAACTGACCGTAAAACATATCGTGTTTTGGCGCCATTTCATATTATATCTATGGGATATTTTTTCCGGTCCACAGTAAATCTTGCCTATATCATACGGACACATTCTCCAGGCTTTCGACTCATACAAGAGCTCTATCGCCTGTAAGATCTATACACTGTACAAATCTGAATATACCTTTAAACTGAATTCGAAAACTCAACTTACCAACTTTCACCACAAACTTCAATCACAAAACAACACAGATTATTCTCGGACTGCACAAAAAAACATCCAGTGTGTGGGGTGGATTTCTTCGCAAACCATGCACGCTGGTTATGGCAGGTTAGTGATCTCGCGACAATTCTGTAGGGACTAGCAGGGCCATTAAATGTTACTCATATCATGGACAGCAAGACGCACCAATTCCATCCTTGTCCAATTGAAGATCAAGATTAGACCCTCCATAATGTGCTACCAGTCCTAAGTTATTTTGACCACAGAGATAGCCAGATAACTTCAACAAACTGGTTGTAGGGAAAGTAGACGGTAGAAGGCCACATGGGCGAGCAAATACCCATAATAGGACTTCCTATTACCACTTCCCTGAGAAAAGCCGAAGAGAGGAGGGCTTGGAAAATTCGTCATCGACTCAGTCAAGAGGTTTCGAGACGGACATGACCTTCAATGATACGACCAAGAAGAAGCGGAATCGTAACCGCCTATTAAGAACTGTATTAACTAAACGTAAACTTGCGTTACAATTTCTGTGTTCAGTTTAGTGCCATACATTAACACGGTACCGCCAGTACCCGTGCAACCAGCACCGTTTAACTACCAGAATAGAGATCATTCGAGAAGGTTTTAGTTCGGCACTAACAGCCGGTTTCAATTCACGATCCCATTCTCAATCCGATTTTGAGAATGAACCAATCAAAAAAAGTCATTTATAAGCATGTCAAAATAACTAATCTGTATGTTATTTTTTTTAGATAGATCGAAAAAACCGATTGGGATCGTTTATTGAAAATGGCGGTAAGACAATGGTTCATATAACCCGTCAACATCTCTTGTTGGATTGTTCTTTTAAGTTGTATTTAAGCGAATCCAGTCCATTATATCACTTCTATTAGGCGTATATAGACCCTCCATTATTGCTTCCTAAGATATGGTTTCCCCACTCAACATACGTAGCGTAGACTCTACTCCCATCGGCTCCGCTTGCCGCTCTTGCGAACGCGTTCGGGCTTCTGTTCGGAGCTGGGGTTGGAGTTCGACTCAGTGGGTGAAGCGTGAGCGGCAGGCGCGTTGACGCCGGGCTGGATCGACGTCAACGTCTGCTCCCACGAGTGGTCTGTTGACGCCGTGAACTACATGAAGAAAAAAAATCTTTTTAAATATCTCAAGTCCACTATTAAAAATTTATTACAGTCTGATATCCGCAAAAAAAAAAAAAAAAAAAAAATACAAATAAATAACTGCAAAGAATGACAAGAGATTTGAATTCAATAGCAACCAAGACTGAATCTTATGTGTTACCACATATAATTTGTATTACAAAAATATCTACCAGCACTGCTTCTAATATATTTTGATAACTATTATCATCCGGACGCGCAATATTACAATTAAATGTTAGTTATCAAATTCAAAGAATATCTACCACAATATCACCTCCCATAAAAATAGAGGCACGAATTGAGAGCACGCTCGTGATTGGTTGGTTTTCTGTCCAACACGCCGAAGTTTCGTGCGATTGATTCCTCAATCGATACTCGTTGTCTATTGGCTTACGCGTGTCATACGGCTAATTTTGTCGAATTTGTACATACGATCCCTCACCCTGTTCATCTGTGCTCATGACCTCTGCCTTTTACTGTACCTGATTGTACTGAGCCCTGAAGGCCTGTTTGAGTGATGCGAGGCGGTCGGTGGCGGGCCCGTGGCTCTTCTCAAGCGCCACGGCTGTGATCGGCTCGTCGTTGTGCACGGGTAAGCCGGGACGCTCTTTGTACCTGGTACATATATGTTTAGAATTTTTTGCATATATTCAGCTGATGAGTAAATAAGTCACACGTGTGATCATCATGGCACATAACAGTTACAATATCAAAAGATATTTTTTTTTACTGACAAGGCAAAGTGACCCTACTGTACCTATAAGAGGAGTGGGGGCCAACTAGAATGTCGACACATGAGAAATTATTAAGTACCCGTCGGCAGTAGACAAAATTAAGCCGGCCTATTGCAACCGTATACACACAGGCTGATCCCGAAACGCGACACACTTACGTGTACAACTATGGCGGGTTTTAACACCTTGTATGCGGTGGTCGCTACCCCGGTGGATATTAACCATATCCTACCACCAACAAAGACTTAAAGAAAAGACATTAGGGAAGGCAAGGGGGTATTTGTAACATCAGATCACTATACGAAATGTATCAGCAAGCTATCATTTTACATTTTACAGGTTTCTTTAGGACAATCAGAGTTTAAATATGTTTATATTCACCCTAATCCACATCCGCCGATGTTTAGATTCTTTCCCTTGCCCTTTTTGAACCGCGACTTGCGGAACCACGACGACTGCATCGCCAGGTGCATCAACTCTTCAGGTACTTCCTGCGAACAATATCAATTGATCAAATGTCAGGACTTCAAGTTCTATTTCTATGTATGCAATGTGTGGTCCTTCGAGCCGGACACTAAAAATAATTACCTGTTGCGCAGCCTCGAGATGCCTGACGAGGTGTCCGGCGAAGTCACGATCCTTGTCAGCAGCGAGCAGCGTGTGGGCCACCCCCCGCACGCCAGCGCGTCCCGTTCGCCCCACACGATGGGTGTGGGTGTCGATATCGCGCGCCACCGTGTAATTCACCACCGTGCGCACGTGCGGGATATCCAGACCGCGCGCTAGACCATAATTTTCGTTAATATACACCGTCAAATGAGAGGAGGTCAAATAAGTGATCATTGTCCACAAACACCTACACTTTCAGAAAGGTTATTGATGAGCTACTGCCCTTAAATTAACGTAATAGATTTTCGGAAAGAAACATACAGGCTCTATTAGGGCCCTCAGATATTCTGACTCAGTAAACGAAACTCAACAATAACCTGTCAAATTTACATTGATTTCCTACGACACAGTGTTGCCAAGCTCTAAGCTGTTTATGCTGTAGTCACACATCTACATTGTAATTCTTTCAGTTTACCATGATCTACTTCTTGCTAGAGAATAATAATACAAAATTGTTTAAGTTTCTATATCGAACGTATCTTATATAAACGTACGTAAACCTCACCTGCCACGTCAGTAGCGACTAGTATGGTGTTCTCCTGTCGTTTAAACGCTGTGATCACCTTGTTCCTGTCGGCCTGCTCCATGTCTCCGTGCAGTAACAGCGCGTCGTACTGTTGCACGCCGAGGTTCGCCGCAGTCTGTTCAGCTTCTAACTGCAAACATTCAATTCACTTATCGTTGGAATTGAGAATGCGAGCCATCATTCCCTTTATAACCAGCACGGCTACACTTTTATTTATTAAAAGTGACCCAAAAATCTTATCAGAAAGGTACAAAATCAATTTAAAATTATAAAGGTGTAATACCTTCTTGGTAACAAATATTAACACGCTGCCAGCCGACAGAAATTCCACCAAGTTGCTGAGTAGCCATGCCCACTTCTCCTCGGGTTTGTAGAATATTCTAAGGAAGAGAGAATTCATTTTATTACAATAAGAGTATCAAGTAAACACGCATTATTGCATAGAGAGCAGAACACCAAGATATTATAAGAACATGATGGTTAGTTTATAAAGCTAATTTTAGATTACCAAGAAAATAATCGGAAATTGAATTTCACAAGCGATTTTACAATGTAAATTTTGCAGTTCACAGGATTTGCGACGAGACGCAAGTGTACGGAATTATTTAATTACCGCTAGTGTAAACTCATCTGGAAGATCTTGGTCAATATATTGATACGAAAACATACTAACCTAAATTTAGCAGTGATGATAGTTTTAGTAAGGTGTTGAGTGACGAGATCATTCATCTCACAATGCACATGTAGAGTCGAAATATATACTGCACATACTGAGTAACGAGGTCAGTAGCGCCGCCAGTCTTCTGTCTCAGAATGCACAAGTATAGTCACAGTACATACCGCACGTGCTGAGTAACGAGGTCAGTAGCGCCGCCAGTCTTCTGTCTCACAATGCACAAGTATAGTCACAGTACATACCGCACGTGTTGAGTGACGAGGTCGGTGGCGCCGCCAGTCTTCTGTCTCACAATGCACAAGTATAGTCACAGTACATACCGCACGTGTTGAGTGACGAGGTCAGTAGCGCCGCCAGTCTTCTGTCTCACAATGCACAAGTATAGTCACAGTACATACCGCACGTGCTGAGTAACGAGGTCAGTAGCGCCGCCAGTCTTCTGTCTCACAATGCACAAGTATAGTCACAGTACATACCGCACGTGTTGAGTGACGAGGTCGGTGGCGCCGCCGGTGCCGTGTGCGACGCGCACGGGGTCGCGCAGCGCGTCGCGGGCGAGGCGCTCGACGCGGCGCGGGAACGTGGCGGAGAACAGCAGCGCCTGCCGCTCCGGACGCACGTGCGCGCAGATCGAACGCACCTGAGCCTCTGAGCGACACGGACACGCACATCAACAATATTATTTATATATCAGAGCTTATAGTCCGTAAACTAAAACTGGCACTTGTGGCAAAAACCAAATATATTAATCGCAAGTGTTCCAATTTATCGTTTTATATCGATAGTCAAAATCGATTTAAAATATCTACAGTCGATATAAAATCGATTTAAAATATCGCGTCTATATAAAATTGATATAATCCTACTCACCAAATCCCATGTCAAACATCCTATCAGCTTCATCAAGCACTAAATACGTGACCCTCTGCAAGTTGGTCGCCTTGCATGATGAGGTCTATCACTCTGCCAGGAGTGCCCACTATGATCTCAGCGCCGCCGCCCTCGAGAGCCTTGCACTGTTCCCACTTAGAACCTCCGCCGTAACAACACACGCAACGGATGTTGTACACTTTGCCGAACCTCTTCGCCTCCATGTATATCTATAAATACATACTGGAATAACTACATGAACATATCTGTATGTCCTACTTTTTTTTAAAAATATAGACCTATAAAATTCTACAATTATTAACTCTAATATCTCATATTGATTTCTAGCAAAGTTATGAACATAAATTAATGCCTAATTCCATGCCTCTCAAATCTTCAATGATAATAGAACAATCAACTACATTCAAGAGAATATAACTAAGAGTTTGTAAATCACCTGTGGCGCCAAACCCCGTGATGGGCGCCAGTAAAATTCCAACGAATAATACCCAACAATATATAGAAATAAGACCAGAGTAAACTACATTAATGAACGCATATTAATCGT
The DNA here is from genome assembly GCF_014839805.1 of Manduca sexta. Lineage (NCBI taxonomy): Eukaryota > Metazoa > Arthropoda > Insecta > Lepidoptera > Sphingidae > Manduca > Manduca sexta. Next base: position 11,615,625 of record NC_051128.1, read on the forward strand.
ATTAAATGTTTGTGTATCACCTGTTGCGCCAACTCCCTGGTGGGCGCCAGTATGAGTCCGATAGGTCCGTCGCCAGGAGCCAGCTCCTTCTGATCCATGATGTGGATGAGTAGCGGCCACAGGAACGCGCACGTCTTACCCGAACCGGTACGCGCGATACCTGCAAAATGTAAGATTTATTGTCGATAAAAATCTTATTGATTTCGAAATTAAGGTATGATGGTATTACATTGTTTTTTTAAGGAATATGCTCACAATTACTGTTATCCTGCAGTCAATACAGCTAAACCGATTTAGTCGACACATTTCGAGAAATAGACAATAGATCAAAGAACAATCCAGACTAAACTTTGTCTTGGAAAGGGATTTTTAAAAGTGGTAGGGCTGTAAAATATTAAGAAAATCTTTGTTTGAGAACAAAGAATATAGAAAAGATTCATGCCAATATTGATCATTTTCTTCCTCAGCTTTAACCATACCCATGTAAAAAGCTTTTAGAAGTCCACTGAAGAATATAAGGTCTTCCCTAGATTTTCAAACCAACCAGTTAGAAGCGGCCTACATCTGAGTTCCTGCAACTATTTCAACCTGGTCTGTCCACTTTGTAGGGGTAACATTGTGTCGAAACATCCAGTATTGATGACTTTACCTATAAGATCTCTTCCGGACAGTGCAGCGGGCACGCCGGCGGCCTGCACGGGCGTGGGCTGCGTGTACTCCGAGCGGCGGATCGCCTTCATCAGCTGCTCATCGAAACCCAGATGCGCGAAGCTGGACACCGGCTTCGGAGGGTCTGGGCCCGTGATCTGGAGACGAATGTTGAAACTTGTAAAGGCAATGGTTTGAAAAACTCATGAGATATTTTTTTCCAGCAAGTATAATAGCAATCAATGTTTCTTGGTCGTATGGTATTAGATACAAATTTTATTTGAATAACAATGTTTAAGTAAGACTTAGTCAAGGCTCAACACTTTCCTCCAATATTTTTAGTTTTGTCGACTCCTTCTGTTGAGAATCTTAAAATTCCTACAATTATGTGCACATGTCTCTCACCTTAACACCCAAATTCTTCTTCAACTCCTCAACCTGCTGCGGCGTCAGCTTTTCTATTTCCTCATGCGGCGTGTAGAAGTTCTTCTCAAAAGGCTCGTACTGTATCTGAGAGTGGTCTATAGGCGGGAGTGGGTCTATGATCTTGTTCTTTGGAGGCGCTATAGGATTACCGTCCTCATCGTATTCCACCTCCACGTCGGACGCGTCATCACCGTTATTTAAGGGATTTTCTTCCATATACCTATGAGATAAGGTTGACAACATGTGAAGTTCGAAACTACTTCAATACTTTTGCCAGAAATACTATTACATTATAAAACATAGGTCAGATTGATAAAATTACTTGTCATTTTGCACGAGTATAAAATCTAAATACTTATTATTGCAAAAGTTAACATCCCATCTAATTAAGTGATACTGATGTTGCTCCTGATAAAAAATAAAAGTCAAATGCATATATACTCTTTATATGGACTGTACTTTCTTTTATATATAGTTCAGGATACTCATTATATAATAAATAGTAAACATACTTATAATAACTCTCTTCATCGTCCATCTCGTCGATATCGCCCCTGGTGCCGCGACCGCTGTCCCCCTTCCCGCTAGCGGCGTTTTCCTTGCTCGCAACCAGGTCTTTGGCAGCCTGCTGCTCCAGACCGGCCATGTATGCGTCCAGGGGGTCCTCTTCATCATCGTCATTACGCTGGAAGAGAATGATAAAATCAAAGGATTGATCAAATAGTATTCAAATATACAAAGTGTTCCAAGCTTTGTCTGAGTTCAAAGCCTTTTCCTCAATTAAAGTTCCTGAACCACCATACTGATCTATAGAGTTGTCTGTGTGACTCCAACGCATATTTTAATAAATAGTTCTCATTATTTCTAGTTCATATTTTATTATTATGTGCCTTCATAAAACACACAGCGTTGATGTGAAGAAGCTGTCTATGGTTATGCTTTGTCTATAGTTATATACCTGTATAATCTGTGGATTCTGTTTACTTACACCTTCTTCTCACCAGAGGCGCCACTGTCGTGACGCTTGTGGCGAGTTGACAGTTATTTGAATCATAGCGTTTGTGGTTTTGCTGTGTTTTGCCGCGAAGTTTCAGTGATAAAGTAATTGCAAACAACTTTATGTGCAAAATTAGTGCATCAAGTCCAAATTATTCATCATTTACTTCGGTAAGTCTTTAGCATATTTTAAGATGAGTGATAATCGTGTTTATGACCAAGATAAGCCTGATTTTGTTGCTCCGGAGGGAGAAACAAAACAGGGGCTACGGGCCTCGCGTGAAGATTTACACAGTTCATCTTCTTTCTCATCTTCGGAAGATGAGGAGGGTTTCGCTAGCCCACCGCCGAATAAGCGATCAAAACACGATCACCGACATAGCTCATCTACCGTCAATGATCCACGAATAGACGCATTAATGACTCAGGTAGCTTGTATATCAGATTATCTTACGAATTTACCGTACCATTTACATACTGCAAACCAACCTTCGGATAATTTAATAGGAACTCCATCAACATCACAAACACCTTTTTAAATAATCCTACTCAGACGGACGTTAGTTTGGGTGAAATTCACGTTGATTTTGATAGTAAGATGGTTATTCCTGTAGCCGATAAAGATCGTCTCAGGAATCTAGAACAGTTGCAAATGTTTGATTCACCGGCTTGGAAATCGATCCGTTATAAAAGGCATTACAAACGTGTGTTGCTAGCCCAGGGTTTACAGCATTAAAAGTTAATGAGGAACTCTGTCATTTCAACAATCAGAAAGATTATTTGCAGTCCACAGAACAGGTGTTAGCAGGCTTGTCAAATTCTGTCTTGGAGCAACGGCAGCTATTACAAACAGGTCTTCAGAGTCTGGTAAATTGGGCTGCCGCTAACCCTGAAAATATAAATTCTAATACCTTGGTAGAAAAACTAACGGGTCTTTTGGACCTAACTCAGAGAGTAATAAGAAGTGGGAGACTATAATGCAGGTTATTTGTGGTAAGCGGGGAGAATGTATACAGACTAGGCGTGATAGAATTTTAAAAGAGATAGCCAATCCCAATTTAAAAGCCACATTACAGAGAATCCCGCCAAGCTCTGAGTATTTATTTGGACGTGAGAAATTGTTGCCAGTCATACAGTCTTTGGGTGGTACACAGGTTTGGTTAAATACTCCAAGCTACATAAAAGAGGACAAACCATCAACATCTTCTTATTCTAACCGTGTTACACATAATAAGGATGTTAGGAAGAACAAATATCATGATAATAAGTTCCACCGCACTCCAAAGAATAAGCCAGATTTTAAGAAGAATCAGCCCTTTCGTCACAGTAAAAAAGGCTCAGAATACAAGCACAATCCAAAGACATCACAAAAGTGACTATCACTTCGAAGGGGTTGTTTAAGAAATCATTTAAAAGTTTGGAAGGAATTGGGCGCAGGCCCATTTATTCAAAAGATTATAACCTATGGCCGTATACCTTTCAAACGAAAACCCCCTTGCAGTATCCATACAGCCATATACAAAGAGCTTTAACAACCAAGACAACGGACCAAATGTCAGAGGTCATAATCAAATTAAAATCCCAGAATATTCTAGAGAAACCATTGGTAATAAATTCTGGTTTCTTTTCAAAAATGTTTTTGATTCAGAAGCCAGATGGGGGGGTACGTCCTATTTTCGACCTCCGGAACCTCAACAGTTATGTTGCTACAAAAGATTCCAATTAATTTCTCAGGTGGACGTTATGGATTTCCTTCAAAGTCAGGATTGGTTAACGAAGATAGACCTTCAGCAGGCTTATTTTCATCTACCCATAGCGGAAACACACAGGCGTTTTCTGCGCGTCATATACAAGCAAGAAATCTTGCAATTAACAGCCTTACCTTTCGGTCTATCCTCTGCTCCTCAAATTTTTGCAGCCCTATCAAATTGGATTGCGGAAATCCTTCGGGCTCGAGGAATCAGGATTATAGTATATTTAGACGATTACCTTTTGGCCCACCAGAATTGTCTCAGCCTTACCAAACAGGTTACGGAAACCGTGACTCTCTTAGAGTCTCTAGGATGGCATATAAATTACCAAAATCAACACTAATCCCTACCCAGCAGTTAGAGTATCTGGGTCTCAGGTGGGATACTCAAGTCCAGACAGTAAACTTACCCTTCAAAAAAGTTCAGTCAATACAAACGAGCATTCGGGGCATTTTAGAGGTAGAGAGTTGTACCTTAAGACAGGCTCAGAGCTTGCTAGGGCAACTAAATTTTGCGAACCATACAGTACCCAAGGGCCGTTTACATTGCCGCCAATTCCAGGTTTTTCTCAGACAGTTCAAACAGACCAGACCTCGGGAGAGAAGGCTACTAACCCCCTGTGTGATACAAGACCTAAATTGGTGGCTGAAAGAGATAGAGCACAGTACGGTCTCTCTTCAAAGAAAGGAAATTACTCATTACCTCACCACAGATGCATCGGATGCAGGCTGGGGTGCCCAACTAAATGGGGTGTTCTTGGCCAAGAGGTGGACATCACGCCAGCGGAACTGGCATTCCAACGTAAAGGAATTGTACGCAGTTTTGCGGCCATAGAGAGTCGGCAGGTAAATTTGTCAAATGCGCATATCCTAGTGCAGTCAGACAATCGTACACTAGTGGCGTATATAAAAATCAAGGTGGCACTCGCTCAATAGCACTGCTAAATCTCACCAGCAGGCTTCTGGAGCTAACCGAGCAGCTCAACATAACGCTGTCGGCATGTTACCTCCCGGGAGGCTAAACGGCATTGCAGACCGCCTGTCGAGGGGTCGGCCAGTACCCGAGTGGCACTTGTTACCCCAGGCCACGGAAGCCATATTCAGACAATGGGGAGTTCCGGATATAGACCTGTTCGCATCCGAAAGCACCGCCGTCGTTACCAGTTACGTCACGCTGGATTCACAAGATGGATCAGCAGTATACTGCGACGCATTCAGTCGCGAGTGGGACTACAATCTTGCTTGGGTGTTTCCACCACCCAATCTAATTCCCAGAGTTCTATCGCACCTCAATACCGCGAAGGGTCTTTACATAGTGATAGCACCCCAGTGGACCCAATGTTACTGGTTACCAGACCTACAAACTCGAGCAATAGAGGATCCAATAACCATATTGCACCTGCAGAGGGTACTCATAGATCAGACCACCAGGCAACCACCTACCCAGGTGGACAAGATACATCTCCAGGCTTGGAAGGTTGGGGGTGGTCGGAACACATCTCGCATTGGAGTGTAGATGAACAAAAATTATTAAATAGCAGCTGGCGTTCTTCAACTCTGGAAACATATAAGGCTCCGATTAAGCGCTGGCAATCCTGGTGTAAATCAAATGACACTAATGATAAATCTCCAAAGGGTGAAGATATTGCTCGATTTTTAACAAACCTTTTTCTTAAAGAAAACCTAGCATTTAATAAAATTCTTCTACACAAGTCAGCCATATTTACTCATTGTAGACCGTGGAAAGAAAATTATAATAAAAACTTTTTTATTCAGCAAATATTAAAAGCCATATCGCTGGCTAGGATACCAACTAAAAGACGCCTATCTGGGATACTAAAATATTATTTGACTGGCTGTTAGCTACTCCGCATTGTGAGACACTTTTTGACATATCAAGGCGTACAGCTTTAATATTGCTTCTGGCATCTGGTCGCAGAATACATGACCTAACCTTGCTAGAGGTGACTGAGGAAAGTCTTGTTATTGAAAATGACAAGATTATTTTGTGGCCTAAATTTGGTTCAAAAACTGACACAGGAACACATCAACAATCAGGTTGGCTTTTGTTAAAGAACCAGAATGTTAATATTTGCCCAGTCCGACATGTCATGAAACTCTTAAAATTTCCAAGAACCGTCGAGCCAGTGGTGGTAATATAATAAGCCTTTTTATTTCCATTATGGGAGTCATTAAACCAGCTTCTAGGACAATTATAGCTGGATGGATCAGGTCCATTTTCAGGGAAGTTAAAATAGATGCACCCCTGGCAGCATTCGATCAGCAGTAGCATCAAAGAGTTGGGTAGAAGATAGACCTGTACAAGAAATATTAGACAGAGGTAATGGAGGAGTATGTCAACATTCACCAATCATTATTGCCGCAGAGTACAAAGACGGAATGATCATTCTGAAGATTTGTTGCAGAGAACATTCTCAGTTATATAAACAATAGTTATTATTTTATTATTATTGTTATTTTTGTTTTGTTTTGTTTGATTATTTTACCTTATAATAAGGAATTGTTATTTTATTATTATCCTTTTGTTTTGTTTGATTATTTTACTTTATAATGAGAATAGAATTTATAACTGTGATCAAAATGATAGAATTATATGATTTTCATTTTTATATTTTCTACTTAAATAAAATATATATATATATATATATATATATATATATAATTGTGGTAAATATAATAATCACATAGCGTTTGGGTATTTAATTTCTCCCTTCTCACCAGCAGATAACAAACAGGTCTTCACATCAACGCTGTGTGTTTTATGAAGGCACATAATAGCACTGTTTTGCATTCCAACAAAACAGATATTATGTGTAGAATAAAACACACAGCGTTGATGTGAAGACACGTATGATTCAAATAACTGTCAACTCGCCACAAGCGTCACGACAGTGGCGCCTCTGGTGAGAAGAAGGTGTAAAAAAACAGAATCCACAGATTATACAGGTATATAACTATAGACAAAGCATAACCATAGACAGCTTCTTCACATCAACGCTGTGTGTTTTATTCTACACATAATATCTGTTTTGTTGGAATGCAAAACAGTGCTATTATTATTTAATTCCGTTAGTATAAGTGCCGAAATTGTTAAAATAACACCCGCCTCAATGTGCGAGCCCCGCAGTGTGATTGTGGAACGACAGTGTCTTATTAACTGATGAACCCGCCGCCAATAGTAATGTTAATA